>NC_057802.1:600500426-600625426 GCF_018294505.1 Triticum aestivum
TGATTTGGAAATAATTATGGCAGAATACCTACCATAAATATGGCCATTAGTAGCATGCAAGGCAATAATTATGTAGTAGTAGCAAATAGGAAAGAGAATGTCACGCATGGCAACGTTGCATATTTGAGAGCTATTAATACAAATAGGAGAGACAGAAATCAGAAATTAATGTGTATGAAGACATTTTTCATACGTGTATTAGTAAGAGGTATGTTCTACTCATCCGTGGAACATGATCTTTTTTTACATTAGGTATATGATATATTGGGTATATGATATCATGGGTATACCCAATGTATACCTAATAGGACATATGATGTACTCTTATCGTCGTTGGGTACGGCCCGATCTTAATTTTTATCTAAATGCCATATACCTTGAAAATTAATTCATTAGAAACATACATAGGAACATCCATTGGGTATACGATACCATAGGTATATCCAATATATACCTAATAGGTATATACTTACAATTTGGACATTAGGATATACGATAAATTGGGTATACAAAATCGGAGGTATGTTGTACTCTTATCATCGTAGGGTATTTTATAGCATGGGTATCATACATTAGTCATATGATATCCTGAATATATATTAGAAACATACATACGAACAAAATGTAATAGTTCAAAAAATAAATTACTGAATATATATACGTATCTGCGTATAGATATAATTTTTTGGTAGGTATTAGATAGCCGTATTAGGAAACAAAAATATGTGTATTAGATAACCGCAGCAATTCTAAACAAAACAAATCAACAATAATATGATTTATTGTATGGTAAGTCTTGCATGCCTAATATTTAGAAAACAAAAATAAAATGTAAGCATGGAAAGTCTTGCATGAAGAATAATTAGGAAACAAATTAAATATATAATTTGGTAACCATCAAAAGTAATAAGGCCAAATGGATTACGATACATATGGCCATGATAGTTAATAGTAAAAAGCTATCTTTTGTGTAGTAAAAGCCTTCTCGTGCATGTGCACCCCATGTAGTATAGTAATTTGAATACATAGTAACAATATTAGCATACAGCCAGTGCCATGTTAATTATTATGATATTATGTGCTTTGATTTTTTTACTGGCAAAATCATCGGGAAGCAGGGGACTCATGCATGCAGCCGGTAAACTTAGTTCTGTATGCGATCCAAGGTTGTCTCCCTCCCTTTTGTTTTTCTTTTCTTCTGTTTTTATGTGTTTCTGCTTTTGCTACCCATTGTGACTAGTCTAAAATCTGGGAACACATGCATGCACCTTTCCCCAAGAAGATGTGGACGCGGATACACGTTCTCATGGTAGAAAAACAAGTCTCATGCATTGGTGCATGCATGCATGCATTCCCGATCTGACTTTCTCTCATCGCGCCGTCTGTCCAGCTCTCCATTCATCAATTAATTCGTAGACACACCTCACGGGCCCGTGGGAAAGCACACCGGAAATCGAAACGCGCTTCGGAGTTTGCATGCCACCGGAGTCCGGAGTAATGTGGACTGTGGAGCGGACGTACGGCTGTTGAGTTCTCCACTCGGCCTCGCCACTATATATATAGTCTCAAGAATCATTTATGGGTGCGATCTTTGACCCTGGCAGAAGCAAGTTAAGTCAGAGGAGAAATGGGTCATGGCAGCAGCGGCGACGACGGCGGTGGAGGCGACGGAGCTCTGGCCGCGGTGCCCGTGGAAGCCAAGCCGCAGCCGCAGCCGCAGAGACAGCCCGCCCTCGACGTGCCGCCCTTCCTCATCTTCGAAAAGTGCAGGGCACCGGAGCTCTTGGACTGCCATGCCTGCCACCTCCCCCTCAAACCGCCTATCTTCTCGGTACTGATTATTAACTTGAATCTTTGAGTAGCTTGCTTGCAAATCGATTAGAATCATGTTAATTATTACTTCTTTCCATCGAAACAACTACTCGTTTTGATCCTTAGATTATAATTTGATCGCATCAATATATTTTCCATGCCTCTCGCTCTCGCTCTCGCGACTCCACACCTTCCAATCGCCATAGCCACCGCCCCCGCAGATCTCGCCACTCCAGCCCCGCGGCATGACTCCACGCTGGCGAGGGCCGCGGGCGCCAACCGCGACCACACCTCCTCCACCCCCGCAGCTGTCCCCTTCCATCTAGGAAGCTTTCCCGGAGATTGTGAGGCTGATCTCTCCAATTCCTCAAGGGGTTCTCATGGTGACCAGGGCCCCGGGATGGATGGAGCGGGCGACCAGGATTCGCGACGCCACCATAGCGTGGATCCGGTGTGTGCAGGAGTGGAGGGCGGCGGACCAGGTGGTGGCGGCGGAGACCGACCCGAGTGCAAAATCCACAGCTGCGAGGTTCGCGGAGATCGGCCAGAGGAGGGCGGAAATGGAGCAAAGGAAGCTAGCGCGGCGGATCTACGACCAGGCCACGGTGGAAGAGAGGGCAAGGATGCCCGCCTTCCCACACTGCCCGCCGGCCGAGTTCGTGCTATGGGCGAGGGCGGAGGCGCATTCGGGCGAGCCTCGGCGGGCGCTGCGGTGGGAATGTATCTTGGGTGTGTTGCCGCCGAGCGCGTAAGGAAGGGCATGGCTAGCGCGGCGGGAAACCCGTTCCGCCGTGCTAATTCCTTGCCTCGCCGTGGCGCGCTGGAGCCCCCATGGTTTGGTGACCGCGGCGAGGTCCCGACTGGTGCTCGTTCGAGATCATGCGGCGAGATGTGTATCCCAGGGGAGCGCGTGGATCCTGAGATTCCTCATGTGGCAATAACAATTCCGATTATGCATAGAGTTGATGGGGAGAGTTTGTGCTCTGAAATCCAGGATTGCTCGCCGGTGGCGAAGTCACCTCCGGCAGAGACGGGGGATTGTTCCCCTGTGGCACGGGTTGGGCCTGCTGAGAAGCACGCCGGCAGTGGCCCTGTTGCCACATCACTTCCACCAATCAAATGCAAGAGGGTGAAGTTGCCTTTGACAATTCCGTCTTCTACTTGCGATGACGCGGACGAGGCTATATCTAGGGTTTTTGGACAGTTCTGGTCCATTCCCTCTCCTCACCACCGCCACCCTCGTCCTCCAAATCGCATCGCCTCCACCCTGGGATGGCTCCGGAAGACCTGGTTCGATCTGGATGCTTCTCCCCATCTGATGTGTTCCCAGTCAAAATACTTCGTCCCTTTGATCCTCCATCGATAAAGCTCAAGATCGTCAGGGAGGGAATTGGGGTTGGATCCAAATCGTTTGCTCAGGTGGTGGCGATGGCGGACAAGACTGTGCAAGCTGGGGCGCAGAAGCAGCGCGCGCCAGCCCCACAAAAGAATCCAGTCCGTCGTCAGGGATCTGGTGGGGCGCGGCCCAACCCTTTCGCCGGCCCCCCAAAGGTGCGGCTCCTCGTCAATCTCCATCGGCTGTGGCAGCACCTCCACCACCGGCTCCGCCTGCACCAACCGTGCAGATCCTCGACGAACGCTACAAAGACATGGTATGTTTTACCTGTGGAGGACCTGGACATTATGTTGGCAATTGCATCCAGAAGAAAATCTGTTTCATATGTGGTCTAGAGGGGCCTAATGTCAAGAACTACGCAGCGTGGCCGCAACCTCAACCAGTTGCAACTTTCTTTGAGAGTTCGGCCTGGGATTAGGTTTCTACCATATAGATGCTCCTGTGTGTCGAGAAGCGAACTGGCTTAATTTCAGAAATTGTGGAGAGGTCTGGGTTATGACAGGAGAGGTTAGCCAAGCAGGTCTGATCAAGAATTTGTCGGGAATTTTCTACAATAACAAATAGTGGACTTGGCAAGTTAGGCCCCTGACAGACAAGAAGTTCTTAGTCAGATTCCCACCCTGGAAAGATGTGGAGGAGTTGATCGAATTCCCTGCTTTTGACTTGCCTATTGATGGAGTGTCTTTGACAGTTGAGAGGTGGACCAGTGCGATTGATCCTTTCAGCGAACTAACTGAAGCTTGGGTCGTCATTGATGGTCTCTCTTCCAAGTGGTGCACATGGAAAGTGTTTTCACAGATTGCTTCATGTTTTGGTATCCTTATGGATGTTGATTGGAATGGTCTTATGAAAAGTTTCTATGAGAAAGTGAGGATCAAGATTGCCTGCAGGAATCCAGCAAAAATTCCCTTTGAACGGATCATGGAGATGAGGAAAAAGCTATATATTTTGTCCTTTACAGTAGAAGGCTTTGAACAGATTGGTGCTGATGATCCTAATGACAATAATGGCCCTCTTGACATCTCTATGGATGATGATAACAAGGATTTTGAAGATGAGGAGCTTGTCAAGGACATCTTCGATGATGGAGAAGAACCTATTGATGATCTAGACCTGGCCAACAGGGCTACCACCTCGAAAAAGTCGCCTATTGGGAAACAAACAAAAGATGATGATGGTATTTCCTTCCATCCCGCTGCGCTGCTAGAAGCTTGTTGCTCCCCTGTGAGAGAGGACAAAGGAACTAGGGGAGGAACAGAAACACACGCTGTATGTTCTCCTATTCCATTCACTGAAGTTGTCAAAATCCCGAGTGCACCCAATGAGGAGAACAATAGTGTTACCACTACTCCCACTGTTGCAACTAGTGTTCCTGCTAGTGCCACTTCCCCTGTGTCCATCCAAAAATCTCTGTATCTGATACTGCCAGTGAAGCTGATGATTCTGAAGAGGAAATGGATACTTTTGAAGCTCCTATAGGCAATGGTTTGAAGATGATGGAATTAGTGGAAACGTTGCCAAGAACAAGTGGGGTCCTGTTATTGCTCCAAGACCTAGTACCAGAGTTCATAACAAGCAAAACATCATGGAAAAGGCTGCTGCTTACAAAATGAAGAAAAACCTGGAGATCCCTACCACTTTCAAAAGTAAGTCTTTCACTACTGATTCCTCAGCTACTTTAGAGGCTTATGCTTCTGCAGTTGATATTAGTATTGGTAATATTGATAAGGAGAAGAATCAAATCATTAATGATATCATAAGAGATGAAACTGAAAAATGCCTTTTATTTGCTTCCCAAAATCCTGAGATATCTTTACCTGATAGTTTAGATAATGAGTTATATGAGGGGGATGGAGTTTGTACTCCAAACATATATATTCCTGACATCAACACACCAGGGGCACTGCTGGTGCTGTGGGTGACTCTGGGAGTGTTGTGAGAGGTGGGCTATTTAGCCTGACACATCGTTTTAAAATTCTATGATTGGAGTATTTCAGAATATTAGAGGTTTAGGACAAAAAGGAAAACTACAGTGCCTGTCTGATCTTATTAATAAATATAAGCCATATTTTCTAGATTTTCAAGAGACTAAGAAAGAAAATTTGTCACTCTTATTTAAATACATTAGCTGGTTCCACTCAATGTACTTGGCATGTGCTTCCTGCTGTAGGATCTGCTGGTGGCATACTTGTAGGACTTAACTCTTGCTCTTTTGAGCTCATTGGTGTGATGTGTAAAAAATACTGTGTCATCTGCACCTTGAAAAACAGAGCAGATGGATTTTGTTGGCACTTGGTAGTAGTTTATGGTACAACATATGCTGCGGACAAAGTAGATTTTATTGCTGAGTTACATGAGGTCATGGAAGGGGTGTTCTATCCAGTTCTATTTGGGGGGGATTTTAACTTGGTGAGAGAGGCCAAGGAAAAATCCTCTGGAAATATCAATAATTATTGGGCATTGTTATTTAGCGATTGGATTAATAAATGGGGGCTGATGGAAAACAAGCTTTCCAATAGGGTTTATACCTGGAGTAACAATCAAGATAACATTTTGTTTGCAACTATTGATAGAGTTTTCTCTACTACTGACTGGGATAGTCACTATCCCCTAACTACTGTGTGTGCTCTGCCTAGAGTTGGCAGTGACCATGCCCCTATACTTCTGGACTCAGGGGTTGGGGGGGCAGCTTCCAACAAACCTTTTAGGTTTGAGAAATGGTGGTTAGGCCAGCCTGATTTTAAGGCCCTAGTGGAAAAAAGTTGGGATACTCCATCCCCTTTCAGCTCTTCCATAGATACCTGGCAATTTAAAACCAGGTTATTTAGGAAGACAGTAAAAGGGTGGAGTATTAATTTGGAAGCTGCTATGAAAAAGAAGAAAAAAGACCTTTTACAAGAATTTGATATTTTAGATGTCTTCTCTGAACAAAATAGAGTGGATGCTAGGGATATCGTCAGAATGAAAGAGATTAAAAAGGAGCTCCAGGGGATCTGGGAAAAAGAGGAAACTGCCATGTGGCAACGATCTAGAGATAGGAAAATCCTGGAAGGTGACAAAAACACAGCATATTTTCATGCTGTGGCTAACCAACGTAGACATAAAAACCACCTCTCTATATTAGAGGGCTCGGAAGGACCTGTCTACTCTACCAGATACATGCTGGAAGTGGCTACTGATTTTTATAAAACACTTTTTGGATTTGAACCAAGACCTAGCATCCACCTGGGAGACCATTTTTTGTCTGCGGATGAATTGGTTACTGAGGCTAAAAATTGTTGGAAATATGCCCTAGAGGCAATAATAAAATGGTTATTATTGTATTTCCTTGTTCATGATAATTGTCTGTTGTTCATGCTATAATTGTATTAACTGGAAACCGTAATACATGTGTGAATACATAGACCACAACATGTCCCTAGTAAGCCTCTAGTTGACTAGCTCATTGATCAATAGATGGTTATGGTTTCCTGACCATGGACATTGGATGTCATTGATAACGGGATCACATCATTAGGAGAATGATGTGATGGACAAGACCCAATCCTAAGCATAGCACAAGATCGTGTAGTTCGTTTGTTAGAGCTTTTCTAATGTCAAGTATCATTTCCTTAGACCATGAGATTGTGCAACTCCCAGATACCGTAGGAATGCTTTGGGTGTACCAAACGGCACAACGTAATTGGGTGGCTATAAAGGTGCACTACAGGTATCTCCGAAAGTGTCTGTTGGGTTGGCACGAATCGAGACTGGGATTTGTCACACCGTATGACGGAGAGGTATCTCTGGGCCACTCGGTAATGCATCATCATAATGAGCTCAATGTGACTAAGGAGTTAGCCACGGGATCATGCGTTACGGTACGAGTAAAGTGACTTGCCGGTAACGAGATTGAACAAGGTATTGGGATACCGACGATCGAATCTCGGGCAAGTAACGTACCGATTGACAAAGGGAATTGTATACGGGATTGATTGAATCCTCGACATCGTGGTTCATCCGATGAGATCATCGTGGAACATGTGGGAGCCAACATGGGTATCCAGATCCCGCTGTTGGTTATTGACCGGAGAGTCGTCTCGGTCATGTCTGCATGTCTCCCGAACCCGTAGGGTCTACACACTTAAGGTTCGATGACGCTAGAGTTATAGAGATATTAGTATGCGGTTAACCGAAAGTTGTTCGGAGTCCCGGATGAGATCCCGGATGTCACGAGGAGTTCCGGAATGGTCCGAAGGTAAAGATTTATATATGGGAAGTCCTATTTTGGCCATCGAAAAATGTTCAGGATTTTTCGGTATTGTACCGGGAAGGTTCTAGAAGGTTCCGAAGTGGGGCCCACCTGCATGGGGGGGCCCACATGAACGTGGGTAGTGGGGGCAAGGCCCCACACCCCTGGTCAAGGCGCACCAAGATCCCACCTTAGAAGGAATAAGATCATATCCCGAAGGGATAAGATCAAGATCCCTAAAAAGGGGGATAACAATCGGTAGGGACGGGAAATGATGGGATTTCTTTCCCCCACCTTTGCCAACGCCCCAATGGACTTGGAGGGCAAGAAACCAGCCCCCTCCACCCCTATATATAGTGGGGAGGCGCATGGGAGCAGCACCCCAAGCCCTGGCGCCTCCCTCCCTCCCGTGACACCTCTTCCTCCCCGCTTGCGCTTGGCGAAGCCCTGCCGGGATCCCGCTACTTCCACTACCACGCCGTCGTGCTGCTGGATCTCCATGAACTTCTCCTCCCCCCTGTCTGGATCAAGAAGGAGGAGACATCCCCGCTCCGTACGTGTGTTGAACGCGGAGGTGCCGTCCGTTCGGCGCTAGGATCATCGGTGATTTGGATCACGACGAGTACGACTCACCCAACCCCGTTCTCTTGAACGCTTCCGCGCGCGATCTACAAGGGTATGTAGATGCACTCCCCTCTCTCTCATTGCTAGATGACTCCATAGATTGATCTTGGTGATACGTAGAAAATTTTAAATTTCTGCTACGTTCCCCAACAAAAATGAGTTATTAGAAAAACCTTTTTCGGAAGTGGAAATCAAGGAGGCCATCATGGGATCATATGCTAGTGGTGCTCCTGGCCTTGATGGGATGTCCTTATTCTACCAACAATTCTGGGAAGTGATCAAGAATGATTTTATGAATCTGGTGAGGGACTTTGAGCGTGGTACCTTAGACATCCAAAGACTAAACTACTCTATCGTTACTCTTATTCCCAAAGAGCCTGACGCTAAACACATGAGAAAGTTCAGGCCTATCTTCCTGAGCAATTGCTATGTAAAAATATTCAGTAAAGCAATGATCAACAGGATCTCTCCTTTGGGGCAAAAACTTTTGTCTCCTTTGTGCGAGGTAGATTCATTCTGGAAAGCGTTGTTACGGCGCATGAAGCGATACACGAGGTCCATAATGTAGGGGAACGCAACAGAAAACGAAAATTTTCGGTATAGCGAGCACGCCCAGGACCACTATGGAGACTGCATACAAGGTTTGATCTGATCCATACCGACTCGAAGCGTAGAGGAAGAAGAGTCGGTGTAGATCGTCGGTGCAGATCCCCGCAGCTAGGATTTACAACCTCCCAACCGCGAGGATGTACTCCCTCTCCAGACAGCTCTTGGGGAGGCGGTCGGACAGTCCCCCGGATGATGTCGTGGACAGCCCTTCGGGAGGACCTTGGAAACTCAGACGGGGACTCGGACAGCCCTTCGGGAGGACACTCGAACAGCCCCTCGGGCAAAAGATCGAAACTACAATCTCTCTACGGGGTTGCACACATACGGTGTCAGCTATCCGGTAGGGCTTCGCCGTCCAGAACTAGTTCCTGCCGGAACCCAGACAGCCTTACGGCTCTACGAAACTCTTTTCGTAGGAGGGAAAGAAGAAGCCAGATAATGCATGGCATGTGTATGAGAGCAAGGGATGAAGAGATGGCAGCCCTCACCTCCTCTATTTATAGGAAAACCAAGGGGTAGTGTGCCTCCACAAATTACCAAAAAACCCCATGCATTAGGTCACACATGAGGGTGTTAAGGACAAAATGGGATGCCATGTGGAGCTCCAAGGAGCTCCACCACCCATGGCCGGCCACCCCTAGCCCCCCCCCAAATGGGGTTCCTTCCCTTGTAAGCCACTTCCTTCTAGAACTTTGACCAAGTAAAAAAGGTGGCTCTCCAAAAAATATCCCAAAAAGCACTTTCACTATTCACGATGACATTTTTCAGCGTCCGTTCGAACTGAAAATATTTATGTGGGCTTAGAACATTTCGAGTACCCACTAAAATAATTTTCAACGCGTTCCGAAACAATTCCGGTTTTAGTGATTTTCATCTGCGAAACGCATCTGAAGTGGCTCCGGCAGCTCCGGAACATTTCCAGTTTTTATCTCAGAAAATTCCAAAAAGCTTCTAGAATGATTCTGGCACTCTCCAAGAATTATTAGGCATTTGCCGAAACCAATCTGACTTAATGGTATATCCCGAAACAACTTTTCAGTACCATCGAAACTTATCCGATGACCTCTCTCTGCGGTACGATTCCGCTGTCCAAAACCTTTCCGGTGTCCGAAACCTTTTCGGTGATTTTCTCTCATACTCCCTGTCTAGTATTCAACCGATAGATGACCCTTAAGCGTGTGACCCTATAGGTTCGGTGAATTATAGACATGACCCGGAACCCCTTCCGATCAATGATCAACATCGGAGCCGTGGACACCCATATTGACCCCTATACCCACGCGAATGAATATTCGAGTGAACCTCCCGTTGCAGTGAGCTATTCCTTTTGCTTCGCGATGTGTTACAAATACCCGAGGTGAGATATGTTGGCATTCCCGTGGATCAACAACTTGTCCACTATGCTAGTTACCTCGTTACCGGTATTGTTCTCTTTTCTCGTTATCGTGTTCCGGCATCCCCGTGATCAAATCACAAAGTGTCTGGCCAGACTATGATGGATACCGTAACACCGAGAGGGCCCAGAGATATCTCTCCATCGTCGGAGGAGCAAATCCCAATCTTGAGCTATTAAGTTACTTGCCATACTTTTCCATGAACCCGTAAGCCGTCGTAATAGCCACCCATTTACGGATGACGTTTAACAAGCCGCAAAGTTCATGAAGCAAGCATGAAGGAACTCGATACTCTCATGGTCTAAGGAATTATGCAAAAATTTACTTCTCTGTGTTATTAACCATAAACTTGTGACGAAAAGAATCTCATAGCATAACATCAATTTGGGTCGATTCAACACAAGTGTTCTACCAACATCGCGCCCTCAGAATTGCCAGCATAGACATGCCCATGATCAGGAAAACATGATCATCATGCAATACATGAGCCAGTCTTAGAGGCAAGACTAGGAATACAATTTACCGTTTAGTATACCACACGTGCACATGAGTTTCCCTCCGAGCCTCGTGGATATTGCAGACTCGGGAATCATTGCAGTTATAGCATGGAAGCTAAACATTCATTACAAACTTTGGAGATACAAAATAACTGTTATTACTGCCTCTAGGGCATATCTCCTACAGACTCCCACTTGCACTAGAGTCATAATCCAGTTACATGGCTTGCCTAACACCAATGGCTATCCGGTGCTGCTCATGCTTTGCTCGGGGTAGAGGCTTTGTCATCGGGTCTGACACGTTCAGATCCGTGTGAACTTTGCGTACTTTCACTAAACCCTCTTCGACATGATGTCGAATGAGTTTATATTTGCGTTGAATATGTCTTGTCTTATGGTGCGAACTTGGCTCCCTTGCCTGAGCCACGGCACCACTATTATCACAATAGATCTCCACCGGGTCCTGGGCACTAGGAACCACACCAAGGTCTTCAAGAAATTTCTTGATCCATACCGCCTCCTTGGAGGCTTCTGAAGCAGCAACATATTCCGCCTCCGTCGTAGAATCCGCCACAGTCTTTTGTTTGGAACTTTTCCAATCAACTGCGCCGCCGTTCAATATGAAAACATAGCCTGATTGAGATTTGAAGTCATCTGGGTCAGTCATGAAGCCTGCATCAGTGTAACCACTTACAATGAGCTCTTCATCACCTCCGTACACAAGGAGTAAATCCTTGGTCCTTCTGAGGTACTTAAGAATACCCTTGACTGCGGCCCAGTGTTCCAACCCTGGATCACTTTGGTACCGGCTGCTAACACTTAGGGCGTAGGAAACGTCCGGTCTTGTACATAGCATGGCATACATAATAGAACCAACTGCCGAGGCATATGGAACATCATTCATTTGCACTCGCTCATCGAGAGTCCGAGCACTTTGATTCTTGCAAAGCACTGTGCCAGGTGACATGGGGAGTAGGCCTTTCTTGGAGTTCTCCATGTTGAACCTTTTCAACACCTTGTCAATGTACGTGCTTTGGCTAAGCGCTATCAGGCGTTTTGATCTATCTCTATAGATTCTGATGCCCAATACATATGCCGCTTCGCCTAAGTCTTTCATTTAAAAACTTTTCTTCAATGAGTCTTTTATTTCGCTAAGAAAATTCACGTCATTTCCAATCAATAATATGTCATCCACATACAAGATTAGAAATGCTTTTGCGCTCCCACTAAACTTCTTGTAAACACAAGATTCTTCGTCATTCCTGATGAAGCCAAATTCTTTGACCACTTCATCAAAACGAATGTTCCAGCTCCTTGACGCTTGCTTCAGACCATAAATGGCTTTCTGAAGTTTGCATACCTTTCCAGCATCCTTATGAACGACAAAACCTTCTGGCTGTATCATGTATACATCCTCTTTGAGGTTTCCATTTAGGAAAGCCGTTTTGACATCCATCTGCCATATTTCATAATCGAAATAAGCAGCAATTGCTAGTAATATCCGAACAGACCTAAGCATAGCTACGGGCGAGAAAGTCTCGTCGTAGTCCACTCCTGGAACTTGTGTGAACCCTTTCGTGACAAGTCTAGCTTTGTGGATAGTAATGTTACCATCCGCGTCTGTCTTCCTTTTGAAAATCCATTTACAACCAATCGGCTTTACGCCTTCAGGAAGTTCTTCCAAGTTCCAAACTTGGTTTTCGTACAGGGATTCCATTTCGGATTTCATGTCCTTGTGCCATTCCTTTGAGCTGGGCCCCGCCATCGCTTCCTTGTAGTGCGCAGGTTCATCGTCTTCAAGAATGAAGATTTCATTATGAAACCACTCAGGTGGCTGGATAGCCCTACCTGATCTGCGCGGTTCAGTTACAACATTGTCTGAAGTCTCCGCATCATATGCGACAACTTCAGGCTCAGTTGCAGGGATAATTAGCGGAATTTCTTCCGGTTCCTTAGCCATATCAACTGTTGCCGAAGATTCACTAATCTCATCAAGTTGTACTGTCCTCCCACTTAATTCTTTGGCGAGAAACTCTTTCTCAAGAAATTGTCCATTTCTAGCAACAAACACTTTTTTATTGGACGGGTGGTAGAAGGAATACCCAATTGTTTCCTTGGGATAACCTACAAAGTAACATTTGTCTAATCTGGGATCTACTTTGGTAGGTTGTAAACGTTTTACGTATACCTCACAACCCCAAATCCTGAGATGCGACAAACCGGGTTTCTTCCCGTTCCATAACTCGTATGGTGTCATCTCAACTGATTTAGACGGTGCTCTGTTAAGTGTGTGAGCAGCAGTTTCCAGTGCGTGACCCCAAAAAGATATCTGAAGATTTGTAAGAGACATCATTGACCTTACGATGTCCAACAAGGTTCGGTTACGTCATTCCGATACTCCATTTCTCTGTGGAGTTCCGGGAGGCGTAAGCTGTGAAACGATTCCACGGTCACTCAGATGTTGGCCAAACTCATGACTAAGATATTCGCCTGCGCGATCAGACTGCAAAAACTTAATCTTTTTGTTACGATGGTTTTCTACCTCATTCTGAAATTCTTTGAACTTTTCAAAGGTTTCCGACTTATGCTTCATTAAGTAGATATAGCCATACCTAGTCAAATCATCAGTAAAAGTCACGAAGTAGAAGTACCCACCCCGTGCACCTGTGTTCATTGGACCACATACCTCACTGTGTATTATTTCCAATAATTCACCCGCCCGTTCAGGATGACCCGTGAACGGCGTCTTGGTCATTTTCCCCATCAGGCAAGCTTCACATGTGTCAAATGACTCAAAATCAAAGGACGGTAAAACTCCATCTTTATGGAGCCTTTGCATGCGTTTCTTTCTGATGTGGCCAAGCCGACAGTGCCACATGAAAGTGGTGGTGGTATCAGCCTTCTTAAGGCGTTTAGCATTCACGTTAAAGACATCATTTCCACATTCAAGATTTAGTATGAAAAGGCCCCCAACAATGGGTGCAAATCCATAAATAAAGTGAACAACCATTGTTCTCAGACTTGTACGAATACCCATCGTGTACTAAACATGATCCGGAGATGATATTTCTACACAAAGTGGAACAAGATAACAGTTACTTAGTTCTAAGATAAATCCTGAAGGGAGACGTAGAGGCATAATGCCGACGGCTAGCTTGAGCGGCGATCCCAGCACCGTTCCCGACGCGCATCACGACTTCATTCTTTGCCAGCTTGCGCACCTTCTGAAGCCCCTGTATCGAGTTGCAAATGTGAGCAACCGATCCGGTATCAAATACGCAAGACTTAGAATTTTCGCTAGCAAGCAAAACGTCAATGACATTAACTTGCATAACAATTATACCTTTTCCGGTTTTCCCGGTCTTCTTATCTTCCAGATACTTCTTGCAGTTTCTCTTCCAGTGTCCTGTGCCCTTGCAGTAGAAGCACTCAGTTTCATTCTTGGCTCCGCCTTTAGAGTTGCTCTGGGAGCCGGTCTTACCGGTGCCCTTGCCCTTCTTTGGCTTGCCTTTCTTCTTTTTGAAACTGGCGGTTTTATTCACAAGCAACACTTGCTTGCGATTATTCCGCAGTCCTCCTTCTGTAGTTTTCAGCATGGCGAGCACCTCTTCCGGTGTCTTCTCCATCCCTGTCATGTTGTAGTTCATGACAAAACCGTCATAAGACGGGGGGAGTGAAGAAAGCAACATGTCCATCATATGGCCAGGTGGAAGCGGAAATTCTAGGGCTTTAAGCCTTTCAGAATAGCCAATCATTTTGACCACGTGTTCACCAACTGAACTACCCTCAGCCATCTTGCATTCCATCAAAGCCTTCATGATATCAAATCGTTCAGACTTTGCGGTTTCCTTGTACAGAGCATCCAATTCCCGGATCATATCACGGGCTTTATGGAATTCAAAACGTTTTTGAAGCCCTGGACTCATGCAAGCTAGCATGAGGCACTGCACTAAGTTGTGATCATCATCCTTAGTGGCCCGGACATTTCGTTCATCTTTCGGTGCATCTGCTGCCGGTTTAGCTGGAAGAGCAGTTTCAAGCACGTACAATTTCTTAGCGCTCCTGAGGACAATCCTCAGGTTACGGACCCAGTCCGCATAGTTGTTTCCAGTCATAGCTAACTTCTCTTTCTCTAACATCGGGCCTAAGTTGAACGCGGTGTTGCGAGCCATTTGATCTACAACGGAAAACACAAGTTTCACTTAGACTTTTGTTTATAATGAAATTTGCACTAGTGAATAAACATTTTTATTCTAAAGTGCGCTCCCACTCAAATCAATATCTCTCATAATTGATTTAGGGTGATTCAAGATCCATATTTTCTATTCGATGCCATTGACGGGTTCATCACTGATGACACGAATTTCAATCGGTAGGCTAACTTGCCGATCACATCTCTATGTGATTCTTGTTCATCTTTCGATGGGTGTGTTCTGAGCTTAGGACTCTCCTGCCTGAACGTCAAAGACAACCAAGTGATCTTGCTGCGAGGTCTGACCTCACCCGCCTCATTCTTCTCGATTCGTTCGTGCTCATGTGTACATGGCGCACCCTGAAAAGATACGAATTTCAGACGGTGCTACACTTGGGTGAACACTAACTACTTTGATATTTTAAGTTTGAGAGATCACCCTAATAAAAGCGACTACCGCGCAATCAAGAAGGGTGTATCAAGAGGGATAAACATCTCAGGCAATTCATAATAGCATGATATGGTATAGCCTCTTCTGACGGAGAAGTTAAGTATTTCTTCGTCTTCGGCAGTCGCGTCGGTGTTCACCTTCGCGAAGATTGCCACCACCTTGTCGATGCACCAGATAATATTGCTATCTCTATAGATAATAAAATAAGTGCATTACTTAAGGTTGACACGCAGGTCATTAAAGTGCAATCATATGGCTCCAGCCATCATGCAGAATCATGACACGCAGGTCATGTTAGTTACATCATATAGTCATCTCATACATAATCAAATTGAATATGAGCATTGCTATACCACATCACATGCACATCCTCTAAGTTAGACGCCTCTAATCGGCTATGCAAAATTTTATTTTATGTGGCTTCTAAGGTTTTGACTTAAACCGCAGCTACCAACGTTTTATCATCAAGTATGATTATTCAAGTTGCTAGATTAACATCTCGGGGTGTATGAAACACGAGATAATTAAATCTCGAGCCCCATACTAAACTTCATCATACGCATGACCCCCGTGCAGATCATATCTGCAATGCCCTTTCATCTGTGAATTTCATCTTTCTTTTGACTATGGCAGAACCCAAAGAACTGATAGCACTTCCATGATCAATCAGGATCACGGATTGCCAGAACTTTGTCAAATTCCACCATGTTGTCTCGAGATTGAGCAAACGCAAATTCTAGGGAAGCAACAAGAACGTCGGGTAACAGATTTCATCTGTCACCCGCATAAATAATTTTCAGCAATAGATCTCATCTACTCCAAAATTATATTATGCAATACCCATACATCTCCATGTATTCTAGATCGTAACCTGCATCTACGCATAGCACGGCTCTTGATGCCACTGTAGGGGAACGCAACAGAAAACGAAAATTTTCGGTATAGCGAGCACGCCCAAGATCACTATGGAGACTGCATACAAGGTTTGATCTGATCCGTACCGACTCGAAGCGCAGCGGAAGAAGAGTCGGTGTAGATCGTCGGTGCAGATCCCCGCAGCTAGGATTTACAGCCTCCCAACCGCGAGGATGCACTCCCTCTCCGGACAGCTCTTGGGGAGGCGGTCGGACAGTCCCCCGGACGATGTCGCGGACAGCCCTTCGGGAGGACCCTCGAAACTCAGACGGAGACTCGGACAGCCCTTCGGGAGGACACTCGAACAGCCCCTCGGGAAAAAGATCGAAACTACAATCTCTCTACGGCGTTGCACACATACAGTGTCAGCTATCCGGCAGGGCTTCGCCGTCCAGAACTAGTTCCTGCCGGAACCCAGACAGCCTTACGGCTCTACGAAACTCTTTTCGTGGGAGGGAGAGAAGAAGCCAGATAATGCATGGCATGTGTATGAGAGCAAGGGATGAAGAGATGGCAGCCCTCACCTCCTCTATTTATAGGAAAACCAAGGGGTAGTGTGCCTCCACAAATTACCAAAAAACCCCATGCATTAGGTTACACATGAGGGTGTTAAGGACAAAATGGGATGCCATGTGGAGCTCCAAGGAGCTCCACCACCCATGGCCGGCCACCTCTAGGGGGCCCCCCCAAATGGGGTTCCTTCCCTTGTAAGCCACTTCCTTCTCGAACTTTGACCAAGTAAAAAAGGTGGCTCTCCAAAAAATATCCCAAAAAGCACTTTCACTATTCACGACGACATTTTTCAGCGTCCGTTCGAACTGAAAATATTTATGTGGGCTTAGAACATTTTCAGTACCCACTAAAATAATTTTCAACGCGTTCCGAAACAATTCCGGTTTTAGTGATTTTCATCTGCGAAACGCATCTGAAGTGGCTCCGGCAGCTCCGGAACATTTCCGGTTTTTATCTCAGAAAATTCCAAAAAGCTTCCAGAATGATTCTGGCACTCTCCAAGAATTATCAGGCATTTGCCGAAACCAATCTGACTTAATGGTATATCCCGAAACAACTTTTCGGTATCATCGAAACTTATCCGATGACCTCTCTCTGCGGTACGATTCCGCTGTCCAAAACCTTTCCGGTGTCCGAAACTTTTTCGGTGATTTTCTCTCATACTCCCTGTCTAGTATTCAGCAGATAGATGACGCTTAAGCGTGTGACCCTATAGGTTCGGTGAATTATAGACATGACCCGGAACCCCTTCCGATCAATGATCAACATCGGAGCCGTGGACACCCATATTGACCCCTATACCCACGCGAATGAATATTCGAGTGAACCTCCCGTTGCAGTGAGCTATTCCTTTTGCTTCGCGATGTGTTACAAATACCCGAGGTGAGATATGTTGGCATTCCCGTGGATCAACAACTTTTCCACTATGCTAGTTACCTCGTTACCGGTATTGTTCTCTTTTCTCGTTATCGTGTTCCGGCATCCCCGTGATCAAATCACAAAGTGTCTGGCCAGACTATGATGGATACCGTAACACCGAGAGGGCCCAGAGATATCTCTCCATCGTCGGAGGAGCAAATCCCAATCTTGAGCTATTAAGTTACTTGCCATACTTTTCCATGAACCCGTAAGCCGTCGTAATAGCCACCCATTTACGGATGACGTTTAACAAGCCCCAAAGTTCATGAAGCAAGCATGAAGGAACTCGATACTCTCATGGTCTAAGGAATTATGCAAAAATTTACTTCTCTGTGTTATTAACCATAAACTTGTGACGAAAAGAATCTCATAACATAACATCAATTTGGGTCGATTCAACACAAGTGTTCTACCAACATCGCGCCCTCAGAATTGCCAGCATAGACATGCCCATGATCAGGAAAACAGGATCATCATGCAATACATGAGCCAGTCTTAGAGGCAAGACTAGGAATACAATTTACCGTTTAGTATACCACACGTGCACATGAGTTTCCCTCCGAGCCTCGTGGATATTGCAGACTCGGGAATCATTGCAGTTATAGCATGGAAGCTAAACATTCATTACAAACTTTGGAGATACAAAATAACTGTTATTACTGCCTCTAGGGCATATCTCCTACACATAAATAGGGTAAACCGGGGGTTGTCCTCAAAATAGACTATGAGAAAGCGTATGACCGGGTTAACTCGGATTTCCTAGTTGAAATGTTAAAATCTCGAGGCTTTGGGGCTAAATGGATAGGATGGATCCTATCCTTATTACAACAGAGTTCCTTTTGTGTCAAAATAAACGACATGCTTGGACCATATTTTGTGGGGGGGAAGGCCTAAAACAAGGGGACCCAATTTCCCCAATGCTTTTTAACCTTGTTGCAGATGTTTTTTCCAGGATGTTAGCCAAAGCTGTTAATGCAAAGATAATTTCGGGGGTTATCCCTCATATTGTTCCTAAAAGTCTTATCAGTCTTCAATACGCGGATGATACTATTTTATTTCTTGACTCTAACCCTGAGCATGCAAAAAACCTTAAGTGGCTGCTTGCCTGCTTTGAAAGACTTTTTGGGTTAAAAATCAACTATGATAAATGTTACTTGGTGGCTGTCAATCTTGATCCTGATGAGGTCAAGCTACTAGCCCAGATTTTCTGTTGTAAAGTGGGGGATCTCCCTCTCAAATATCTTGGAGTCCCTCTCCATTATTTGAAACTAAGAAGAGAAGACATACAACCCATTGTTGATTAAATCATCAATCGCTTTGGTGGGTGGAAAGGGAGACTGCTTGGCTATGAAGCTAAGTTAGTTTTATTTAAAGCTTGCATAGCTAGTATCCCTATGTACTTGATGTCCGTGATCAAGTTTCCAAAGTGGGCCATCAAAGCTATCACGTCCCAGATGGCTCACTTTTTTTGGGGGGGAACCTTGATGATAATCATAAATATCATCTAGCTAATTGGGGGTTGATATCGCAGAAAAAGGAGTTTGGTGGCCTTGGTGTCCCAAACTTGAGGGAATTTAATATGGCACTGTTAGCCTCATGGGCTAAGAGATATTACCAGAACGGGGATAGGGCCTGGGTGAAGTTAATTGACCACAAATACACTACTGATAAACCAAACTTGCTTTGGTCAAAAAAAGGAGTGGGCTCACCTTTCTGGAAAGGATTTACTTGGGCTCTGGACGCGGTAAGCCCATGGTTAGACGGACATCCAGACTCCCGTAAATCTATACGCTCACAAATTATAACCATCTGATTTTACACGAAGATTCGCCATCTCAAAAAACAAATAAAAAATCTCAAAAAAATTAACAAGAACAACCACACAAAATTTATGAGGTTGATTGTGGTTTAACTATGTCTCAATCAATTGAGAGTTAGCAAATCTGCTAAAACTACTACCCTGGACTACATATAAGGGTCGCTTTGAGATCCACCAAGCAATGATCCACACTACCATGTTTTTTTCTTTTTGATCTTACGCAACTGTGCAAGAGAAGTATTTACAGAAACCATCGAATCAAGAAGATGGTCGCGCTTCTCCGGCCGGACGGCGAACTCCGATCGTCAGAAGCAGCTCGGCGGTCTGACCTCTCCGGATGCGGACCCGCCGGCATTTCCGCACTTGGCCTGCGCCGGCCGCTTGTGCTTGTACGTCAGCCTGATGTTCCTGAGCTTGATTCCGCTGCAGGGGTTGGTGCCGCTGCAGTTGAACTTCACCGCCACGGGCGTCGCCGACGAGCCCTCGATGTCCGTGTATGATATGTTGCTGATCTGCACCCCCGAGCTCTGCAGGCACACACAACAACACAGCTCATGATATAGTCGATCGATGGGTTCACATGTAGTAGTTGCACGCATGTAGGGAAGGAGACGTACATTGCCCGCGCAGTCGACCTTGCGGGGGCAGTAGTTCTGGTCGACGAGGATGGGGTTGGCCACGCGGTTCATGGTGACCCGTGAGAAGGAGACGTTTGTGACGGAGCCGGAGTTGCATCGCCCAGGTCTTGATCCGCAGGCCGTTTGTCGTGCCCGTCAGCACCGCCCTGTCCACGGTCACGTTCCTCACCCCTTCCTCACCGTCCTGCCATCCCAGGCTCCCGATGCTGCGATCGTCCATCCAATGAATACACAAAACCAATGCTATTACGTTGCGCAAACTACAAGCAAACACAATAATGGATGATGAACTAGCAACTGAAGGTGGCACCTGATGCCGTGGCCCGGACCGCACTCGATGTCCCTGATGAGCACGTTGGAGGTGCCGGGCCCTAAGGAGACACAATCGTCGCCAGTGCCGATGGTGGTGTTGAGGATTCTCACGTGGCGGGAGTGGCTGACGTGGATGCCGTTGGTGTTGGGGCTGTTGGCCGGTGCGATGATCCGGATGCCTTGGACCGTCACGCCCGTGCAGTCGAAGATGGCCATGTGGAATACCTTGCTGTTGAGCAGCGTCAGCTGCTTCACACTCACGCCTTTGGACTGGCTAATGTCGAGCGTCTGCAATCGTACCACATTGCTAATGGCCAACGCCGGTCACAAGGAAATTGAACCCAACCACATTGCAAAAAAGAAAAAACAAGAAGTTCATGTCATCAGTTCATCACCCACCCTGGGGCCTTGCCCGGTGCAATTGCCGACCTTCTTGCACGCCCAATACTCCTGCCCCTGCCCGTCTAGCGTCCCGCCGCGGATCGCCAGGCCATCGGCGTGGTGGAACATGATCCACGCCCTGCTGTCCACTGCCGGCGGCGCGAAGACGGTGCCGTTTTTGTCAATGGCCACGACCACGCCGGCGCTCCGACAGGGCCCCTTGAAATAGGCCTGGCTAAGCAGGAACCTGCCCGCCGGCACGCGCAGCACCGGCCGGGAGCCGGAGCGCCCCGTGTCGTTGCACGCCGCACCCCACGCGGCCAGGAACGCCCCCGCCGAGTCCGCCCCGCCATCGGGCCTCGCGCCGTAGTCCACCACATTGTACTCCGCCGCCGTCGTCAACGCCAGCAGTGCCGTCAACGCCACCAGCAGCAGCGAGAGCCTATGACCGCTCATCTTCTGCACGATCGATCAGACACGATTATGTCTATGCCTAACTAGTTGCGCGGGTAACTCCTACGGCGTCCGTCGCTGCTTTATATCGATCTGAACGAACTGTCCCAGCTCGTCTCAGGGAAGGAATACAAGTCACATCCCACGTCGTAATCGAGACTACTTCATGTACGACAAAGTAGGATCCGATTTCCATAGGAAAACGATTAAAAACAGTCGGATGAAGCGCCGTGCGATCGCACGCACGCAATCTTGTGGTGCGGAGCGTCTCGCTGTCACTACCTGTAGTTATGCTACCCATCGCGACTCCTGAAGCTGAGTGCTCCTTTCACTTCTATATATACGTACTTCACTAGTAGTGCTTAGCACGTACCTACACATGCACGTGATGCTGCAATGCGGCAGATAATTTCAACACAAGCACTAAACGGGATTAAGGAACATATTCTTGAGTGTACGTGTTTGTTGAATTTGGTACTACCAAGCTTATGGAGTCCTGATTTGCTTGGTTATAGCAATGCTTAGAGTAGCATCCTTGACGCCTCTGCCATCACCGTCGCCGCCGCGGCGGTCAAAGCCGTAGAAACAGCCGTGCCATCATCGCAGCACTACCACGACAGGAAAGAACGCCGTCGCGACATCATCGAAGCAGTTGGGCCTTCGTTGGAGCATTGCCGTGATCATCCAAGCACATCGTCGCAGCATCACCGTGACCGTTTGAAACACGCCGCCATTGCGGTTCGTCGTAACATCTTCGCAGCCGTCGGAGCACGTTGTCACAACATCATCAAAGTAGCGGGGTTGCCGTCGTAGCATCGCCTCGCCCGTCGAAGCACCCTCCACAGCCATTGCAACATTATTGAAGCAAACATCTTGCCGTCGTAGCATTATTGAAGCATACCACGGGCGTTAAAGCATGTCATTGCAACATTGTCGAACCAGCCGGGTTGCCGCCGCAGCATCACCGCGCAATCGCCACGGCTGTCGAAGCATGTCGTTGCAACATCATTGATGCGGCCAGGCCTCCGTCGCCGCACGCTCGTAGCATCGCCACCGGCGCTGTCGAAGCGGTCAGGCTTCCGTCACAGCACGCCTCGTAGCTTCGTCGTCGTCGTCGACTCGGCCGGGCTTCCGTCCAAGCATGCTTCGTAGCATCGCCACTGCCGCCGAAGCGACCGGGCTCGTCGTAGCACACCTCGTAGCATCGTCGCTGCTGTCGAAGTAGCCGGGCTTCCGTCACAGCACGCCTGGTAGCATTGTTGTCGTCGTCGAAGTAGTCGGGCTCGCGCCCTCACACTACGTCCCCAACAGCCGGACCACCCCTCGCGACATCGTCGTCTCGGCTTGCAGCGCATCTGACCTTGTACGCACCAGCCACCCCACCGCTATATTTGAAGTAGCTATTGTCCTCTTTTTTGGCATGGTATTACATTCCTCATTTATATCATAAGAAACATTGTACAAGCCACATACATACCAACCTGACAAAAGTGAACCATTAGTAGAACGCTAGCCTTTGCACAAAGAAACGCCAGCCAAGAAGTAAAACTATAAACAAGACTGAAGAAATCTCTGACCTTGACACCAACGCCCGTCACCTGTCTCTGGCAGCACAACAGCCACCAAAGAAAATAATGACGGATCACCTCCACACCCGAGCTCGACGCGGCTCCATTGCTGATATGCAGTCTTGCGGACCTCGAAGGTGGCTTGCCAAAGGCGAAATCATTCCCGTTGAACGAATCAGACCAGGGCAACACCCCAGTCACGCCATCAAACTCCAGATCTGACAACCACACACGACTCAGATGTCGAAGGAGGACACCATACCTGCCATCCCCGTATCACGAACCCAGCACGGTCCACCATCTTCCAGATGCCATCAATGCATACCACAATCTGCATCTGCTCCTTGAGTATCTCCCAAGCTCCGCGTCGGCGCTGGAGCAAACGTCGCCGTAACGACGAAGCCCGAGGACACAGGTCCACCAGGAGGATGCATTCGCCGCTGCACAATCCTTGCTTGAACAGGTTGGATTCCAAATCCATCCCCAACCATAGGACCGATTGCCTTGTCGGAGTAGGAACCGAAGAAACTTTATTTAGCGCCGCCATCGCCTTCGCCAAAGCCAAGATGATGAACAACCTAAAAACTAAGCAACTTTGGCCTAAACCTATCCACACGCGTGGATCCGGCGACCCCTCTCACCACCGACGACCGAGGTCATCGGCGAAGGAGAGCCGCCGGAGGGGGGCGGCGGAAGAAGCGCTTTGCGATGGAAGGCGAGGTCGCCTTTCTTTTCTCTCTTCAACAGCTACTGTCCTCGCGTGAGCATGTATGACTTGCTTCTTTTTTTGGCAATGGACGACTTGCTACTTATAAATTTACCTGAACTAAAAACACCTTTTCATTAAACACAGTGCAGAGCAAGCAGTCATACATACGCGCATACACTCACCCTTATGAACGCACACATGGACACCCTACCTCTATGAGCACCTTCGAGAGACTGAGCCCGCATATCATCTTGAGATTTACAAAGTCACCGTAGGCGCCTCGCCGTCGACGGGAACGTTTCCTCCCACTGAAAACGCATCGCTGGAAATCCCGAAATAAATTCAGGAATAATGTGAGCACCAGGACTTGAACCCTGGTGGGTTGGTGTTGGGGAACATAGTAATTTCAAAAAATTTCCTACGCACACACAAGATCATGGTGATGCATAGCAACGAGAGGGGAGAGTGTGTCCACGTACCCTCGTAGACCGAAAGCGGAAGCGTTAGCACAACGCGGTTGATGTAGTCGTACGCCTTCACGATCCGACCAATCAAGTACCGAACGTACAGCACCTCCGAGTTCAGCACACGTTCAACTCGATAACGTCCCTCGAACTCCGATCCAGCCGAGCTTTGAGGGAGATTTCCGTCAGCACGACGGCGTGGTGACGATGATGATATTCTACCGACGCAGGGCTTTGCCTAAGCACCGCTACGATATTATCGAGGTGGATTATGGTGGAGGGGGGCACCGCACACGGCTAAGAGATCAATTGCTGTGTCTAGAGGTGCCCCCCTGCCCCCGTATATAAAGGAGCAAGGGGGGAGAGGCGGACGGCCAGGAGGAGGCGCGCCAGGGAAGAGTCCTACTCCCAGTAGGAGAAGGGGGAAGGAGGAGGGAGAGAGAGGAAGGAAATGGGGGCGCCGCCCCCCCTTCCTTGTCCAATTCGGACTAGAGGGGGAGGGGGCGCGCGGCCTGCCCTGGCCGCCCCTCCTCTTCTCCACTAAGGCCCATCTTGGCCCATTAAACCCTCGGGGGGGTTCCGGTAACCCCCAGTACTCGGTAAAATCCCGATTTCACCCGGAACACTTCCGATATCCAAATATAGGCTTCCAATATATCAATCTTTATGTCTTCACCATTTCGAAACTCCTCGGCATGTCCGTGATCACATCCGGGACTCCGAACTATCTTCGGTACATCAAAACACATAAACTCGTAATATAACCGTCAACGAACTTTAAGCGTGTGGACCCTACGGGTTCGAGAACTATGTAGACATGACTGAGACACGTCTCCGTTCAATAACCAATAGCGGAACCTGGATGCTCATATTGGCTCCCTTTGTCAAACCGCATAACAACATACGTTGTTCCCTTTGTCATCGGTATGTTACTTGCCCGAGATTCGATCGTCGGTATCTTAATACCTAGTTCAATCTCATTACCGGCAAGTCTCTTTACTCGTTCCGTAATACATCATCCCACAACTAACTCATTAGTTGCAATGCTTGCAAGGCTTATAGTGATGTGCATTACCGAGTGGTCCCAGAGATACCTCTCCGACAATCGGAGTGACAAATCCTAATCTCGAAATACGCCAACCCAACAAGTACCTTCGGAGACACCTGTAGAGCACCTTTATAATCACCCAGTTACGTTGTGACGTTTGGTAGCACGCAAAGTGTTCCTCCGGTAAACGGGAGTTGCATAATCTCATAGTCATAGGAACATGTATAAGTCATGAAGAAAGCAATAGCAGAATACTAAACGATCGAGTGCTAAGCTAACGGAATGGGTCAAGTCAATCACATCATTCTCCTAATGATGTGATCCCGTTAATCAAATGACAACTCATGTCAATGGCTAGGAAACATAATCATCTTTGATCAACGAGCTAGTCAAGTAGAGGCATACTAGTGACACCCTGTTTGTCTATGTATTCACACAAGTATTATGTTTCCGGTTAATACAATTCTAGCATGAATAATAAACATTTATCATGATATAAGGAAATAAATAATAACTTTATTATTGCCTCTAGAGCAT
Source organism: Triticum aestivum (assembly GCF_018294505.1). Lineage (NCBI taxonomy): Eukaryota > Viridiplantae > Streptophyta > Magnoliopsida > Poales > Poaceae > Triticum > Triticum aestivum. Next base: position 600,525,908 of record NC_057802.1, read on the forward strand.
ATTTCCTTCAGTCTCCCACTTGCACTAGAGTCAATAATCTAGATTGCACAATAATGATTCTAACACCCATGGAGCCTAGGTGCTGATCATGTTTTGCTCGTGGAAGAGGCTTATTCAACGGATCTGCAACATTCAGATCCGTATGTATCTTGCAAATTTCTATGTCTCCCACCTGGACTTGATCCCGGATGGAGTTGAAGCGTCTCTTGATGTGCTTGGTTCTCTTGTGAAATCTGGATTCCTTTGCCAAGGCAATTGCACCAGTATTGTCACAAAAGATTTTCATTGGATCCGATGCACTAGGTATCACACCTAGATCAGATATGAACTCCTTCATCCAGACTCCTTCATTTGCTGCTTCCGAAGCAGCTATGTACTCCGCTTCACACGTAGATCCCGCCACAACGCTTTGTTTAGAATTGCAACAACTTACAGCTCCACCGTTCAATGTAAATACGTATCCGGTTTGCGATTTAGAATCGTCCGGATCAGTGTCAAAGCTTGCATCGACGTAACCATTTACGACTAGCTTTTTGTCACCTCCATAAACGAGAAACATATCCTTAGTCCTTTTCAGGTATTTCAGGATGTTCTTGACCGCTGTCCAGTGATCCACTCCTGGATTACTTTGGTACCTCCCTGCTAAACTTATAGCAAGGCACACATCAGGTCTGGTACACAGCATTGCATACATGATAGAGCCTATGGCTGAAGCATAGGGAACATCTTTCATCTTCTCTCTATCTTCTGCAGTGGTCGGGCATTGAGTCTTACTCAACTTCACACCTTGTAACACAGGCAAAAAACCCTTTCTTTGCTTGATCCATTTTGAACTTCTTCAAAACTTTGTCAAGGTATGTGCTTTGTGAAAGTCCTATCGAGCGTCTTGATCTATCTCTATAGATCTTGATGCCCAATATATAGGCAGCTTCACCGAGGTCCTTCATTGAAAAACTCTTATTCAAGTATCCCTTTATGCTATCCAGAAATTCTATATCATTTCCAATCAGCAATATGTCATCCACATATAATATCAGAAATGCTACAGAGCTCCCACTCACTCTCTTGTAAATACAGGCTTCTCCAAAAGTCTGTATAAAACCATATGCTTTGATCACACTATCAAAGCGTTTATTCCAACTCTGAGAGGCTTGGACCAGTCCATAAATGGATCGCTGGAGCTTGCAGACTTTGTTAGCTCCCTTTGGATCAACAAAACCTTCCGGTTGCATCATATACAACTCTTCTTCCAGAAATCCATTCAGAATGCAGTTTTACAACCATTTGCCAAATTTCATAATCATAAAATGCGGCAATTGCTAACATGATTTGGACAGACTTAAGCATCGCTACGGGTGAGAAAGTCTCATCGTAGTCAATCCCTTGAACTTGTCGAAAACCTTTTGCAACAAGTCGAGCTTTATAGACAGTAACATTACCGCCAGCGTCAGTCTTCTTCTTGAAGATCCATTTATTCTCAATGGCTTGCCGATCAGTGGGCAAGTCAACCAAAGTCCACACTTTGTTCTCATACATGGATCCCATCTCAGATTTCATGGCCTCAAGCCATTTTGCGGAATCTGGGCTCACCATCGCTTCTTCATAGTTCGTAGGTTCGTCATGGTCTAGTAACATAACTTCCAGAACAGGATTACCGTGCCACTCTGGTGCGGATCTTACTCTGGTTGACCTACGAGGTTCAGTAACAACTTGACCTGAAGTTTCATGATCATCATCATTAACTTCCTAACTAATTGGTGTAGGTGTCACAGGAACCGGTTTTTGTGATGAATTACTTTCCAATAAGTGAGCATGTACAGTTACCTCATCAAGTTCTACTTTCCTCCCACTCACTTCTTTCGATAGAAACTCCTTTAGAAAGGATCCAAATTTAGCAACAAAAGTCTTGCCTTCAGATCTATGATAGAAGGTGTACCCAACAGTTTCCTTTGGGTATCCTATGAGGACACATTTCTCCGATTTGGGTTCGAGCTTATCAGGTTGAAGCTTTTACACATAAGCATCGCAGCCCCTAACTTTAAGAAACGCCAACTTTGGTTTCTTGCCAAATCACAGTTCATAAGGCGTCGTCTCAACGGATTTTGATGGTGCCCTATTTAACGTGAATGCAGCCGTCTCTAAAGCATAACCCCAAACAGATAGCGGTAAATCAGTAAGAGACATCATAGATCGCACCATATCCAGTAAAGTACGATTACGACGTTCAGACACACCATTACGTTGTGGTGTTCCGGGTGGCTTGAGTTGCGAAACTATTCCGCATTGTTTCAAATGAAGACCAAACTCGTAACTCAAATATTCTCCTCCACGATCAGATCGTAGAAACTTTATTTTCTTGTTACGTTGATTTCCTACTTCACTCTGAAATTCTTTGAAGTTTTCAAATGTTTCAGACTTATGTTTCATTAAGTAGATATACCCATATCTGCTTAAATCATCTGTGAAGGTGAGAAAATAACGATACCCGCCGCGAACCTCAACATTCATCGGACCACATACATCTGTATGTATGATTTCCAGCAAATCTGTTGCTCGCTCCACAGTTCCGGAGAACGGCGTTTTAGTCATCTTGCCCATGAGGCATGGTTCGCAAGTACCAAGTGATTCATAATCAAGTGGTTCCAAAAGTCCATCAGTATGGAGTTTTTTCATGTGCTTTACACCAATATGACCTAAACGGTAGTGCCACAAATAAGTTGCACTATCATTATCAACTCTGCATCTTTGGCTTCAATATTATGAATATGTGTATCACTACTATCGAGATTCAACAAAAATAGACCACTCTTCAAGGGTGCATGACCATAAAAGATATTACTCATATAAATAGAACAACCATTATTCTCTGATTTAAATGAATAACCTTCTCGCATCAAACAAGATCCAGATATAATGTTCATGCTCAACGCTGGCACCAAATAACAATTATTCAGGTCTAAAACTAATCTCGAAGGTAGATAGAGGTAGCGTCCCGACCGCGATCACATCGACTTTGGAACCATTTCCAACGCGCATCGTCACCTCGTCCTTAGCCAATCTTCGCTTAATCCGTATTCCCTGTTTCGAGTTGCAAATATTAGCAACAGAACCAGTATCAAATACCCAGGTGCTACTGCGAGAATTAGTAAGGTACACATCAATAACATGTATATCACATATACCTTTGTTCATCTTACCATCCTTCTTATCCGCTAAATACTTGGGGCAGTTCCGCTTCCAGTGACCAGTCTGTTTGCAGTAGAAGCACTCAGTTTTAGGCTTAGGTCCATACTTGGGTTTCTTCTCCTGAGCAACAACTTGTTTGCTGTTCTTCTTGAAGTTCCCCTTCTTCTTCCCTTTGCCCTTTTTCTTGAAACTGGTGGTCTTGTTGACCATCAACACTTGATGCTCCTTCTTGATTTCTACCTCCACAGCTTTTAGCATTGCGAAGAGCTCGGGAATCGTCTTATCCGTCCCTTGCATGTTATAGTTCATCACGAAGCTCTTGTAGCTTGGTGGCAGTGATTGAAGAATTCTGTCAATGACGCTATCATCCGGAAGATTAACTCCCAGTTGAATCAAGTGATTGTTATACCCAGACATTCTGAGTATATGCTCAGTGACAGAACTATTCTCCTCCATCTTACAGCTGTAGAACTTATTGGAGACTTCATATCTCTCAATTCGGGCATTTGCTTGAAATATTAACTTCAACTCATGAAACATCTCATATGCTCCATGACGTTCAAAACATCGTTGATGTCCCGGTTCTAAGCCATAAAGCATGGCACACTGAACTATCGAGTAGTCATCAGCTTTGCTCTCCCAGACGTTCATAACATCTGATGTTGCTCCTGCAGCAGGTCTGGCACCTAGCGCCCAGGACGTAATTCTTCTGTGCAGCAATGAGGATAATCCTCAAGTTACGGACCCAGTCCGTGTAATTGCTACCATCATCTTTCAACTTTGCTTTCTCAAGGAACGCATTAAAATTCAACGGAATAACAGCACGGCCATCTATCTACAATCAACATAGACAAGCGAGATACTATCAGGTACTAAGTTCATGATAAATTTAAGTTCAATTAATCATATTACTTAAGAACTCCCACTTAGATAGACATCCCTCTAATCCTCTAAGTGATCACGTGATCCAAATCAACTAAACCATGTCCGATCATCACGTGAGATGGAGTAGTTTCAATGGTGAACATCACTATGTTGATCATATCTACTATATGATTCACGCTCGACCTTTCGGTCTCAGTGTTCCGAGGCCATATCTGCATATGCTAGGCTCGTCAAGTTTAACCTGAGTATTCCGCGTGTGCAACTGTTTTGCACCCGTTGTATTCGAACGTAGAGCCTATCACACCCGATCATCACGTGGTGTCTCAGCACGAAGAACTTTCGCAATGGTGCATACTCAGGGAGAACACTTATACCTTGATAATTTAGTGAGAGATCATCTTATAATGCTACCGTCAATCAAAGCAAGATAAGATGCATAAAAGATAAACATCACATGCAATCAATATAAGTGATATGATATGGCCATCATCATCTTGTGCTTGTGATCTCCATCTCCGAAGCACCGTCATGATCACCATCGTCACCGGCGCGACACCTTGATCTCCATCGTAGCATCGTTGTCGTCTCGCCAGCTTATGCTTCTACGACTATCGCTACCGCTTAGTGATAAAGTAAAGCATTACAGGGCGTTTGCATTGCATACAATAAAGCGACAACCATATGGCTCCTGCCAGTTGCCGATAACTCGGTTACAAAACATGATCATCTCATACAATAAAATATAGCATCATGCCTTGACCATATCACATCACAACATGCCCTGCAAAAACAAGTTAGACGTCCTCTACTTTGTTGTTGCAAGTTTTACGTGGCTGCTACAGGCTGAGCAAGAATCGTTCTTACCTACGCATCAAAACCACAACGATAGTTTGTCAAGTTAGTGATGTTTTAACCTTCTCAAGGACCGGGCGTAGCCACACTCGGTTCAACTAAAGTTGGAGAAACTGACACCCGCCAGCTACCTGTGTGCAAAGCACGTCGGTAAAACCCGTCTCGCGTAAGCGTACGCGTAATGTCGGTCCGGGCCGCTTCATCCAACAATACCGCCGAACCAAAGTATGACATGCTGGTAAGCAGTATGACTTATATCGCCCACAACTCACTTGTGTTTTACTCATGCATATAACATCTACGCATAAAATCAGGCTCGGATGCCACTGTTGGGGAACGTAGTAATTTCAAAAAAATTCCTACGCACACACAAGATCATGGTGATGCATAGCAACGAGAGGGGAGAGTGTGTCCACGTACCCTCGTAGACCGAAAGCGGAAGCGTTAGCGCAACGCGGTTTGATGTAGTCGTACGTCTTCACGATCCGACCAGCACACGTTCAGCTCGATGACGTCCCTCGAACTCCGATCCAGCCGAGCTTTGAGGGAGAGTTCCGTCAGCACGACGGCGTGTTGACGATGATGATGTTCTACCGACGCAGGGCTTCGCCTAAGCACCGCTACGATATTATCGAGGTGGATTATGGTGGAGGGGGCACCGCACACGGCTAAGAGATCAAGAGATCAATTGTAGTGTCTAGAGGTGCCCCCTGCCCCCGTATATAAAGGAGCAAGAGGGGAGAGGCGGCCGGCCAGGAGGAGGCGCGCCAGGGAGGAGTCCTACTCCCACCGGGAGTAGGACTCCCTCCTTTCCTAGTTTGAGTAGGAGAAGGGGGAAGGAGGAAGGAGAGAGGAAGGAAATGGGGGCGCCGCCCCCCCTTCCTTGTCCAATTCGGACTAGAGGGGGAGGGGGCGCGCGGCCTGCCCTGGCCGCCCCTCCTCTTCTCCACTAAGGCCCATCTTGGCCCATTAAACCCCTGGGGGGTTCCGGTAACCCCCGGTACTCCGGTAAAATCCCGATTTCACCCGGAATACTTCCGATATCCAAATATAGGCTTCCAATATATCAATCTTTATGTCTTCACCATTTCGAAACTCCTCGGCATGTCCGTGATCACATCCGGGACTCCGAACTATCTTCTGTACATCAAAACACATAAACTCATAATATAACCGTCAACGAACTTTAAGCGTGTGGACCCTACGGGTTCGAGAACTATGTAGACATGACTGAGACACGTCTCCGTTCAATAACCAATAGCGGAACCTGGATGCTCATATTGGCTCCTACATATTCTACGAAGGTCTTTATCGGTCAAACCGCATAACAACATACGTTGTTCCCTTTGTCATCGGTATGTTACTTGCCCGAGATTCGATCGTCGGTATCTTAATACCTAGTTCAATCTCATTACCGGCAAGTCTCTTTACTCGTTCCGTAATACATCATCCCACAACTAACTCATTAGTTGCAATGCTTGCAAGGCTTATAGTGATGTGCATTACCGAGTGGGCCAGAGATACCTCTCCGACAATCGGAGTGACAAATCCTAATCTCGAAATACGCCAACCCAACATGTACCTTCGGAGACACCTGTAGAGCACCTTTATAATCACACAGTTACGTTGTATAAGTCATGAAGAAAGCAATTGACAACTCATATCAATGGACACCGGTAGCACACAAAGTGTTTCTCCGGTAAACGGGAGTTGCATAATCTCATAGTCATAGGAACATGTATAAGTCATGAAGAAAGAAATTGCAGAATACTAAACGATCGAGTGCCAAGCTAACGGAATGGATCAAGTAAATCACATCATTCTCCTAATGAAGTGATCCCGTTAATCAAATGACAACTCATGTCAATGGCTAGGAAACATAACCATCTTTGATCAACGAGCTAGTCAAGTAGAGGCATACTAGTGACACTCTGTTTGTCTATGTATTCATACAACTATTATGTTTCTGGTTAATACAATTCTAGCATGAATAATAATCATTTATCATGATATAAGAAAATAAATAATAACTTTATTATTGCCTCTAGGGCATATATCTTTCAGTTGGGGATACCATTGTCCCTCTAACTGTCCAAACACAGATTGGTTTGGTCACGTATATGATTTTTTTGCGACTAAGGTCATGTATACATTGCGGCCACTAAACCAGTCGCGTGGGGATCGAGTGGCTGGCGACCCGGCTGATCCCACGCGCGGATCAGCTGGATGACGCCTAGCATCCGCCGTTTCCATACTACGTAGTACTAGTAATCCAACGATGCTGTGCCTCCCCTCGGTCAATCTCTCTCTCTCTCTCTCTTCCCCTCGTCTGGATCAACACCGTCGCCACCGCCAGCTCCATTGTCCTGCAGACCATGTCCATGCCAGTATGCCACGCACTGCCGATCGCCCCTCCTCCCATGGCTTCGACCCCGCCCCCACCAAGCTGTGCTTCTCCATCGCCAGACTGTAACAAACGGAGGAGGAGGAGATCAAGAGGGAGGTGAGAGGCGGGGAGAAAGCTTGGGGAGGAAGAAGAACTTTACTTCTAGAGGAAGGGTTGGGTGAGAGGTTTGAGCTGGTTACATCACGCACGCCACACCAGCCACATGCGGCCAGCTTATATGCTCACGCGACCCACACACGTACACTCCGGGGGGTCCCTCCCGCAGGGTCTCCAGGTGCTGTTTGCCCAAGTTGCAGAGGGATTTGTGGTCCGTGAGGATGTCGAAGGGGCCGCGCTGCAGGTACGGGCGCCATTTGTCGATAGCCATCATCACCGCCAGAAATTCCTTCTTGTACATCGAGAGTTGCTGGTTGCGCACTCCCAGGGCTTTGCTGAAGTAGGCGACCGGGTGGCCTTCCTGGACGAGCACCGCGCCCACCCCGGTGTCGCACGCGTCCGTCTCGATAAAGAACGGCTTGTCGAAGTCGGGGAGCGCGAGCACTGGCGTGGTGACCATCGCCGTCTTGAGTCGATCGAAGGCCGCTTGTGCTTGCTCCATCCAGGCGAAGCCTTTCTTGGTGAGCAGCTGTGTCAGTGGCTTGGCGATGATGCCGTAGTACGGCACGAATTTTCTGTAGTAGCTGGTGAGACCCAGAAAACCGCGCAGCTCGGTGGCGTTCGTCGGCGTCGGCCACTGTTCCATCGCACTCGTTTTCTCCTTGTCCGTGGCCACACCCTCCTTGGAGATCACGTGGCCGAGGTAGTCGATGTGATCGGCAGCGAACGTGCACTTGGACTCCTTGACATAGAGCTGGTGTGCGCGAAGGAGCTCGAAGACGATGCGCAGGTGCTCCAGGTGCTCCTCCATGGTCTCACTGAAGACGAGAATGTCATCCAGAAAGATGATCACAAACTTGTGCACATACTTACCGAAGATTGCCTTCATCAGGCACTGGAACGTGGCCGGCGCGTTCGTGAGGCCGAACGGCATGACCCTGAACTGGAAGTGTCCGTGGTGCGTCTTGAAGGCCGTCTTGCACTCGTCCTCTTCGTGCATCCTGATCTGGTGGTAGCCAGCGCGCGGGTCTAGCTTGGAGAAGACCGCAGCGCCAGCCAATTCGTCGAGCAGCTCGTCGATGATAGGCAGAGGGAACTTGTTTTGATGGTAGCGTCGTTGAGGCGGCGATAGTCGACACAGAACCACCAGGTGCCGTCCTTCTTCTTGACCAGCAGGACCGGCGCGGCGTACGGGCTCACGCTGTGTGTGATCACGCCGGCGTCCAGCATGTCCTTGACCTGACGCTCGATCTCGTCCTTCTGGAGCGGCGAGTAATGGTATGGGCGCGTGTTCGCGGGGACCGCGCCCTCGACCAGCGTGACGGCGTGGTCGTACTGGCGGTGCAGAGGAAGCCCTTGCGGCGCCGCGAACACGTCGGCGAACTCATCTAGGAGATCAGCGAGGGGCGTCTGGCTGGCACACTTTCGCCGGGGTGGCGGTGCGCGCCCGCACGCGTCAACCATGGCCATGGCCCATACGTCGTTGCCCGCGATCATCTTGCGTAGCTCATCGGGTTTGATCGCCTTGAGGGTGGTGGACGCTTTCGTTGGCACGCCCCGGAGTGTGACCTCTTCGCCGTCGTGGGTAAACTTGACCCACTTGTCTTGCCAGTGGCACGTCATGGGGCTATGCTGGGCGAGCCAGTCCATGCCCAGGATGCCCTCGTAGGCGCCAATGTCCAGCTCGCGCATCGGTGTGGCGAACGTGTGCCCCTGCATCCACCACTTGAGCTCGGGCACGATACGGTTGCAAGTGAGACGGTCACCGTTGGCAATGCGCACGTCCACCCGCGGCATGTCTTCCGTCGCCAAGCCGAGGCGATCGACGAATGACTTGTTGACGAAGCTGTGCGAACTGCCCGAACCAAGGAGGAGCAACATGACCTGATTGCCCACCAATGCCCGCAGGCGGATCGTGGTCGCCTAGTCCGTGCCGTCCAGAGCGTGCGACGAGAGGAAGCAACATTCGGGTGCGTCCCCAGCAGGAGCAGGTGGCTGCGCTACTGGCCCGGGGTCGTCGAGAAGTTGCAGGGCGTGGATGGTGTCATCAGAGAGCACCTCCCCGTGATCGGCGATGCTGATGGTGAGCAGTTGAGCAGGTCGTGCGCACCGGTGCTCTCGCGAGTAGCGGTCGCCGCACTTGAAGCACAAGTTGTTGGCGCGACGGTAGTTGCGAAGTTGCCGTTCACGCGCGAAATCATCCGTTGGGGCGCGGTTGGGCGCGGCCACCCGCAGCTGTGGTGGAGTCGACGCCGGTGGGGGCCGGCTTGCTGGCGTGATGCGTGGGCGTGCCCGGGTTGTGCCTAGTTCCTCCTCTTGGATGCGCGCCAACACGGACGCCCTGGTGATGCACGAGGGCGCTTGTAGCCGCACAGGAGCGCGTAGCTCGTCCTTCAAGCCCAGAATGAACTGGGTGACGAAGAACTTGGTGTTGATGGATGGGTCGAGCGCGAGCAGGTGGTACATTTGCTGGTCGAACGCCGCGCGGTACTCGGTGACAGTGGCAGTCTGGCGAAGTTGCAGTAGCTTGTGCATGACCACCTCGAACTCGTCAGCGCTGAACTCCTCCAGTACGGCTGATGTGAACACTTCCCAGGTGATGCCGTGATGTGTTTGACGAAATGCCTGCAGCCAGTGCGCGGCCTGGCCTTCGATGTAGAGCGCCGCGGTGGCCACCCAGTTGTATGGTGCGACCTTGTAGAGCTCGAAGTACATCAGGCAGTGATCCAGCCACAGGTACGGAGCGGAGCCATCGGACCGAGGGAAATCGTGCTTCGGTGGCTTGTGGTAGTCGTTGTCGTTGTAGCCCGATGTTGGAGAGGGGGCAGCGGCCGGAGCGGCGAATCCGCCCTGCGGAGGCACTGGAATCAGCGGGGGACGATGGTCTCCAGGCGCGCATGAGCGGACCCAGGGCGGCCTGGGTCGGCGGCCACGCGGTGAGTGCGGAGGCGGCGGGGGCGGTGGTGGGGGTTGTTGTGGAGCGGCGGCCTGGTGAAGCACGGTCGTGACGGAGCCCGATGGCGATGCAGAGCCCTCCACCGTCTTGCGGGTCGTGTCGACGTCCGCCTGGGTCAGATCGATCTGCCAAGCGAGTCGATGCACGTCCTGCGAGATCTGCGCGTTGAAGGCGGCCTGAATCTCGATCTGCTTGTCGTGTGTCGCCTTCTGCTCGTCCCTCTTGGCGAGGAGGGACTCGAGCATCTTGGTGATGCTGCTGTTGCCCTCGTCCATGGCGGCAACACCTGACGCGTCGCCGCCAAAGCTTTGGAGGGCGTCGTTGCCTTGCTTGGGAGAGATCGAACCCCGCGACGGATTTTGGGTGCGCTTGCCAGAGAAGCACACATCGGCGCGGTGGATGTTACCGATCTACAACCAGCTCGACAGGAAGAAAAATTTTGGGGCAATTTTGGCTCTGATTACCAACTGTAACGAACGGAGGAGGAGGAGATCGAGAGGGAGGTGAGAGGCGGGGAGAAAGCTTGGGGAGGAAGAAGAACCTTACTTCCAGAGGAAGGATTGGGTGAGAGGTTTGAGCTGGTTACATCACGCACGCCACACCAGCCACAGGCGGCCAGCTTATATGCTCACGCGACTCACACACGCACACTCCGGGGGTCCCTCCCGCAGGGTTGCTAAGTCACACATGCCAAGTGGCCAGGTGTGACACACGCGAACGCTCTCCATCCTCGCCCTGCCTCATCCCCATCGAGCAGAAGCATCACCACGACCACGATTGTGAGCAGCGAGATCTGCACGTTGAGACTGAGGCGTCCACGAGCTCCAAGCCAAGGCTCGGACACACACCTCCCGCGAGCACGATGCTGGTCGAGAGCTCCTCCGCATCCCCAGATCTGGACGTAAGTGTATCAGGATATTTTGTTTGAATCTTACGAGATGCATCCCGTTTCTCATGTGTTGGTGGCTTCTATGTGATGGCTTTTCCATCCAACACACTTAGAAAGATGGATTGATCTTATTTTCTTATTTTGTTTTCTTTCCTGCAGTTTTCGGGCATTGATTGTGGATTGATATTACTAATGTGTAACTTTTTGTACTCCCTTCATTCTCTTAGGACATCTTCAACGGCAACCTGTAAAAAACCTTCCGTATCCGTCGGCGGATTGGGGAACCAGTCCGCGGACATGGATGCGGGAGGTAGCCATCCAACGCTATCCGCATATATTTTAAATTATTTTTCAACAAACTGGATGAAATTGATGCAAACACGGGCGAATTCCGTACAAACATGACGGATTTCATACAAACATGACAGGTTTAACTACATTTCGAACATTTAGAACAAAAAATGACCCGCCCTACACCTATCCTACGGCGGCGACGCCCGGCGTCCAAGCCCGGGTCGTCCTCCTTCCACCATCTCCATGACTACCGATGATAAGACCGATGAAGTGAAGGTGCGGCTCCGGTGAGAAAGAGTAGAACACGGGAGATGGACCGGCCCACATGGGATGTAAGGCACTGCCGCCTCTCGTGGCCTACTCATCCTCGGAGGAATCCGCGACCTGTCCGTCGTCGGGGACGTGAGGTCCACGATGGAAATGGTGGCGCCAGTGCTGTCTTCGTCCCACCGGGCCGGCTGATGGTTCGTCGGTGGCGCCTAGGAGGCGCAGCTGGCGTTGTTCTCCTCCGCGATCGCCTAAAGTTGCGCCTCTGCAGCGGCCGCTTCCTGGCGAGCGGCAGCTTGAATGCGGACGACATCGTACATTGCATGCCGCTCCGCCATGAAGTTGGGGTTCACCGCGGCCATGGCCGCCACGGCCTCCTCGCTCGCGCGCTCGCCGTAGATCTGGCTCTTAGCCGGCCAATGTTGCTCCAGGAGGAACATGTTGAATCGTTGTTCCTCCTGCACCTGCTGGAACACCGACAAAGACATCGGCGCAGGCTGCACCTCCGCCATGGCGGTGTTGAACTGCGCCTGCACCTGCTCCATGGTGAAGCCGGCGTGCACAGGTGGCACGAGAGCCGTTACGGAGTCGTCGGAGCCCGTCTCCTCGTCGTCGAAGACCTCGGGCAAGCTGGCCGGCAAGCCAATCGACCTCGATTCGCCTGGCATGGCGGCTATGCCAGGCGGCGGCAAGGGCGGCCACCGTGTGCTTCATCTCCGGCGATAGACTGTCCCACAATGCTTTCCCGCTGGTGGTCATGGCGGATGCAGTGCAAGGGAGGAGGATGTGGAGGGGCTGGTGTTGTGGTGTGGTGTTAGCCGGGTGTGGTCGCTTTTATATAGCGGATTCCAGTAAGGCCAGGCGTCCCGGTGCGTCAATACGCGGCGCCGGAGTGGGTTTCTCGGTCGGCGAGCCTGCTTAATGGCGGAAGACTGACGGATAGCAGCATTTAACGGGCACGGTAGATATATGTCCTGTCCCATCCAGTCAAGCGTCTCCGGCATTGAACAGGCACGAACACCGGAGACGCGTCACTGGTGGCGCCTTCGGCCTGCCCGCCACTTCAATGGCGGAGGCAGTGAGAGGTGGCGTCCACCCTGAGCCATCTTCAATGTTGAGGGGCGCGCTCTACAGCGGCATGAATGTGGGCAGCTGGCATCGGTCGGGAGCGTGCACGGGAGGGGGAGGGGTATTTGGTGTGCCAAGGCGGTGAGAAAACGGGTTTGGGATCGGTTCGAACTCCCGCAAACCCCCCCACCCCCCAATACACACACGTTTGTCTCCAGCTTGTGGGAGAAATCGCGTCCGTACCGCTTCGCGGACCGATACAGGTCGGCGTTGGATGTCTCTGTTGTCCGGACAGCTTGGTCCAGACGCTTGCGGGAGGTTTACGGGTCCGCCTAGGAGATGCCCTTATACAAGGCCACAAACTCAGATTACAGGTATCAAGATAAAACATAATTACTGCTTTGCAAGCCAACATTTTTCTTTTCGTTAACCGGATCATTAATATGTCACATGCATGCAAGAAAGAAATGAGAAGGAAGTAGCCGAGTGCCATTATGACTACATGCATGCAAGTATTAAACAAGTTGCTAGTATGAGAAAACGTCATTAACTTTTGCCTTGATTTCTATTGATGGCTTTGTATAGATGTAAAATATATTTTTTATAATGGCCTTGTATAAAGGAACGGAGGAAGTAATGAAGATCTGTTCCTAAAGTCAGGTATTGTAGACGTCACCACCTTATCACTAGTATATCTTGGTGGTTGTTTGGATAAGTAGGATTAACGCCTAGTTTTAACAAAAACACGGTTTAGTTCCATTTTTTCAGAAAACTAATTTTATCAATAATTCGGTTAGGAACAAGTATACACAAAGCCTTGTTTGAATGATAAAACATGTTTAAACAGGAGGGCTGCGCCGTCGCCGCCCCGTAAGAGATGAACGAGTCGACTTGGATGCCTGCCCTCTCGTCGAGTCGTCGTACCTCCTGGATGGGGTCCAGCATTGTCGCGGCAGAAGAAAGAGTAGCGCTGCAGCTGGCCGGGTTGGTCCACATCATCGTCGGTGATGGTTCCTTGGGCAGCGGCGAAGGTGAGGACCGACGAAGATGCACCGTTGTTGCCTCGAGGAAGCCGGCCTGCTCGAGCACGAGATCATGTTAACAGCCAAATTACTACTAGTCCTTCCTGCCATACCCATCCATCATCAAAAGCAATCTGAATGCTTGCACGTGAATCGTTTGCATGTGTGACAGTAATGAGAATGACCAATCATTCAAGAACAAGAACGAGCATACAAGGAATCTGTTGCTGCCATATCAAATTTTTAAGAGACCGCCGTCAGCGAGGAAGACGCGAGAGGAGTGCCCGCTCGGGAAGGATCAATGGTCGACTATGATGGCGAGTTTGCAACGGCCGCCAGCGACGCCGGATGGCTCCTCGGTGTAGGACCGATGGTCGACGGCGATAACGATGGTCCAATGATGGCGACGGCCGCAAGCGACGTGAGATGAGTTGTCGTTGAGGTAGGACCAGTCGTCGACGGTGATGGTGGCGGTCGGCGGCAACGTCGACGGCGAGGGCCGCGGGAGGTGGGTATGCGTTGATGAGTTGTTGCTGGGAAAGTAGTAGACGGCGATGCCAACATGCAGGCCAGCTAAGCTGTATATGCCGGTCGCGGGTGGCGGATGATGAACTCGTTTATAGAAAAATGTTTAATTGTCGTTTTTTCATAAACTCAGTTTTTCAGTTTTAGTAAAACCAAGATCTACTTATCCATGGATTTGTTATGTTAACCAAACAGAGTTTTAGTTTGTTGTAACCGAAAACGAGCGTAGGCCAAAATGGTTTTGTAAAATCTCAATATCCAAACAACCCCTTGGAGTATTCAGCTATGCTCCCTTCGCTTCCTTTACAATTGTTGTTACTCTAAGGGGTTGTTTGGATAGCCAGTTTATAGAGAACCGATTTTGTTTAAACGCAATTTCTGTTATAACAACCTAAAAATTTGTTTGGATTATCCAACTAAAACGGGGATAAGTCAAACTGAGTTTTCTAAAAACCCAAAAAGTGAGTTTTTAGAAAAACGACTAATAGTGGTTTTTCTATATACCCGTTTCGTACGTACAAGTAGATGGCAACGGACTGGGCGTCCTCGTTGTGGTGATCGACTAAGTTCCACCGGCGGTACCTCACGGCAAGCCCCGCCGGCACCGTGTTGGTCCCGGTGCCCATGGCTACGGCTGCGAACTATTGCTGACGGCGTGTTGCTCCAGTGCGAGCAGCACGACCTGCTTAGCGGCCACGGCAACGACTATGACACCATTGACGACGACGTGTTCTCGGCGCGAGCAGCACAACCTCCTCAGCAGCCATGGCGACAACTGCTACACCATCGACCGTGGTGTGTTGTGCTTGATGGGAGCAGCGCGACCTCCTCAGCGCGTCCATGGCGACGGCTGCGACACCACCGAAGGGGGCGCGTGTTGTTTTCGACAGGAGCACCGCGGCCTCCTTATCGCCCATGGCGACAGCTATGACACCATCGACGACAGCAATGTTGCCCCCGAGTCCCGATGCGAGAAGCGGAACCTCGTCAGCGTCCATGGCCACTGCTGTGACACCACGTGCTGGAGAGCCATTTTACTCTCCTCTTCTGTTCAAGCTGGTTCTCCCGGTCGAGAACATTGGCACGACGCTTGGATAGTTGAAACCATCGGCGCAGCGCTTGCGCGGCACCGCGTCGGTGCTTGTCATTGGCACGGTGAATACAAGCAGGACGAATACATACGTAGACTAGTACTTCCTGCCTTCCGGGTAACCAACAAGAGCACGTTGAGAAGCTCAAATATGATGCTCACCGAAATCTGTACATAATACAACTCGTTGCTTCCCGAACGAAGAACTACATAACCACGGTATAATTTTTCTTGATCCAAACAAGGAACTATATATACTTATCTTAACAGAAAAACTAACTAAAACTGGTTTTCCTAAAACTCGTTTCCCAAAATCTGGCATCTAATTCTTAGTATCCAAACAACCACTAAATGCCTAAATTGGGTTTGGATGTAAGATTTTCATTTGATGAGTGGGATGGTATCTCTGGAGACTGAACTATTTGACACTCTCATTCTGTATGAAGTTACATATGTGCTGCAACATTGAAGGCGACCCCACCCAACCATTTTCTATGATTGGAGGAGGAGAATAAATATTGACATGGCACGATGTCCACAAGCTCAAGCTGCTAGCGTCTTATTTCTCTCCCAATATTGTGAAGCTAATTATTCTGAAGCTAACTTGATTCTATTGAGTTCTATTGAGAGTTTTCCAGCAAAAGAAAAATGTTAAGGTGAGTTGAATTCTTGACTCCAACTACTAGCATCATTTTTGTTTGAGGTGAATAGCAAGGCTCTGTTTTGGACTCAAACATTAGCAGACTTGAAAACTCACATGGCACAGTGAGGTTCATGTTCTCGTTCGTCTTTTTAGTTGTTTCAGGTCTATGGTCTAACATATCCACACGGCACAGGGCCAGACTGCCATCGATCAACGTCCTGCGGTCCTCCTTGCATGAAGGATTGTGTTACATGACTTACATCCTTGATCTCATCCATACAGAGCAGCTTCATATAACCCCGATCGATGTTGTATGAACTCACCTTCTTATTGTACTTCTCATCCTAGAAATCGGCTAAAAACTCATTTTCTAGTTCTATCGCTAACCTCCAACTATTCAGAAAGGCCAGTGATAGGCGCCGGCGCGCCGGCCGAAACTTTCGGCCGGTCTGCCTAGGGCCGTTTGATCTATATATGCATATCCGTCAGATCAATTCCCTTTCTCTAAAAAAAAGTCAGATCAATCCCCTTTCCCCTCTTCGTCAACCTCCCGCACGGGAAAAAAGGGAGAGGACGAGAACGCGGCCTCCGCCCGCGCCAACCGCCTCGCCTCGTCTTCCGGTTGCAGCACCGCCGCGTGCGCCACCGCCTCGCCTTGTCTTCCCATTGCAGCGCCACCGCATGCGCCATCATGTTGCCGGCCTGACGCCTCTCGTCGTGCGGCCGTCGGGATTGCAGCACGGTTACCCGCGAAGATTCAGCTTCTGCCGTTTGTAGCTCTTCATTGGCTGGTTCCAACATGTGGGCGTCGTGGTTGCAGCAGCCCCCGCCATCGCCGTCTCAGCTCGCCACCAAAACCGGCTTCCACCACCGTGTTCATCAAAAAGAGCTTCAACAACGAAAAAAGAGGTTTTGCTGGTAGTAGCAAAAACCAAAAACCGTCCCAGCAAAAATATATCTCGGTTCCAGCAAAAATGCGCCCTCACCAAAGGTCACAAACAAAATAAATCTCGCTGGTTCCAGCTCCGCTGCAGCTGGTTGTAACAAAATCGATTGCTGGTTCTAGCAAAAAAAAAAAAAACTATGCAGCAAAACACATAGCAGCAGCCGTCCGTCGCCGCCCCAGATCCTAGCATGTGCAGCAAAATAAAAAATGCTGGATCCAGCAAAAATCAAAAGCGGTTCCAGCAAAAATCCAACCGGAGGTTGAAGCTTTACCAACAAAAATCTCCAGTATTAGGTTGAAGCAGAAAAAATTACCGGTTCCAAAAAAATCGAAAGACCGTGGTAGCAATTTTTTGACTGCTTGCAGCAAAATCAAAACAAGATGGTAGCAAAAATTAGGATCGGTTCCAGCAAAAATAGAACATAGTTGCTGCAAAAATCCCCCCTGCTTGTAACATCCCCAACCAGTGGTTCCAGCAAAAATCCAGCCAGAGGTTGAAGCTTTATCAACAAGAATTTTCGCTGCCAGGCACTAGGCTGGCCGGTTCCAGCCAAGCACGCGATGGGGCGGGCGTGGGAGGCGGGATGCATGGCGGAGCAGCAACAAACTAGTGCTCTCATGGCTACAGGAGGAATGAAAGGAGAGAGAGAGAGGAATCGAGCTTGAGAGGGCTTCCATGGTGAGAGGGATTTCATGAAGATATATGCTGGTGTGGCTCAGGAAAAGGTGGGGAAAAGATAGCAGTGTGGTGTGGCTGAGGATAAGGTGGGGAAAATGTGTGATGGGGAAGGCAGCGGTGCAGGGCCACGAGTCAGGTCGCATGTCGCGAGCGACCGGCCGAAAACTCGGCCTGCGCCCCAGCGTAAAACGTTTCCCATTCAAAAAACATGTGGAGGGAAGACGTATTTTCGGGAGGAATAGGGCGAGCGTGGGAGGAAGGTCTATCCATCCGGAATTCAGGATCAACAACTGCTTGCTTTTTTTTTTTGCGAGAGAAATTCCTAATCTATTCATCAATTATGGCAGTACAAAGAACACAAGATGTAATAAAAATTACAACTAGGTCTATGGACCACCTAGCGACGACTACAAGCACTGGAGCGAGCCGAAGGCACGCCGCCATCATCGCCCCTCCATCACCGGAGTCGGGCAAACCTTGTTGTAGTAGACAGTCGGGAAGTCGTCGTGCTAAGGCCCCAAAGGACCAACACACCAGAGCAGCAACCATCGCCGATGAAGAGAGTTGTAGATTGAAAAGATCAAACCTGGAACCACACGAACGAAGACGGACAAAAACTAGATCCAAAGAGGTCCACGGAAGACCAGCACCGATCGAATCCCATGAGATTCGACGGAGACACACCTCCACACATCCTCCGACAACGCTATTCGCACCATCGGAACGGAGATAGGACGTGGGAGACATTATTGCTACGGAGAGACATCGCTGCCGCCACACAGCCCCAACCAAGACGTTCAACCTAGCAAAAACAAGAACGGGGTCCCTCCCGCCGGCGGGGGGCCGAGATCCTCCGCACCTCCATAGGCCAAAGGCCATCGGAGGCGGGGCGGATCCGCGGCGGCGCCGACGGGAGGAGGAAGGAGACGTTTCTTGTGGAGGAGGAAAGGGTCCTAAATACTTGTGTCAGGGTATAATCTTTTTCGGACTTCAACAACTGCTTGCTGACTAAAGATAAGATGGATGGGGGAGTTTAAAAAGTCAGCACGCTGGCTGGAAGTCGTTTTCACGGGCGGACACCATGGATTATAGATCCACGCATCAAACAAAACACCATTGCGCATACACGATTACTAGTTTCTAACCAAACACATATTTTTATAAGCTTATATTATTCACAAAAACTAACGTAAAACATGTTTTCCAATCGGCTAAAAACTCATTTTCTAGTGCTATCGCTAATCTCCAACTATTATTCAAACAACATGTGGAGGAATAGGGCGAGCGTGGGAGGAAGGACTATCCATCCGGACTCCCCGCGGCCCATGCATCCGGAATTCATCAGGATCGACTAAAGGTAAGATGCACACGGGAGAGTTCAAAAAGTAGATCGACGCATCAAAACACCAAACACCATAGATTACGATACCATGGGACAACGGAAGCTCCGTCCTTCCGGGGCCGCCGCCTCCGCATCTTACTTCCGGATCAAGAAAGATCGCCGCCATTGTTTCTCAAAGAAGAAAAAGAAAAATCGCCATCATCATCACCACGAAGTCGCCAGCGGCGGCCCAACGGCGTCTCTCTGTGACGACGCCCTCGCCGACATCTTCACCCGGCTGCCGGGCGCGGCGGCGGTGGTCCGCTGCGCCGCCACGTGCCGGCGCTGGGGCCGCCTCGTGGCCACGAGGGCAGCCGTCATCTCCTGCTGCCTGCCGCCCCTCGGCCTCTTCCACCAGGAGAAAGATTGGCCCACCACGCGCGGCAGGGACGCGGCGTCGTCGCCACGGCCGTGTTTTGTCCCGACAGCCTCCGCCGCTCGCTTCCTCTGTGAGGGCCGGGAGCCTTTAGGTGTCGCGGTACCAGATCATGGCCACGGGCTCCTCGACCACTCCCGTCCGGTCGCATGCCGGAACGGCCGCCTCGTTTTGGAGCTCCGTCGCCACCGGCGCCAGGATCGAGCCACCGACGGCCTCCGGCTCGCCGTGTGTAACCCAATGACGTCTGACAACATCGTTCTCATCCCGCCTTTGGTCTTAGCAGGCAAGAACAAAACGAAGATACTAAACTACGGCTGCGCGTTGCTCAGCAGCCACGATCTCTGTCCACCGGGCTGCCGCAACTTCTTCCGTATTCTGCTCATCTACAACCACCACCGCGGCGGTGGGCTGTCCACGGTGCTCCGGTGCTACTCCTCGGCCACGGGTCGCTGGTGACCGGAGACTGAATCCATTGTCAACATCCCCAGTTCCAAGATCTGCAACATCAGCCTAGCCGTGGTACACCGCGGGGTGGCATACTGGGCTCTCGAGCAAGGCGTGTTTGGGGCGCGCCTGGATCGGACTGACGAGGACCATAGAATGGACATGCACCTGGTGCCGTGTGACACCTCAAAATTTAGCCCAAATAACCGCCTGATGGGCGTCTCATCGGACAATCGGCTTTTCTTGATGTATTGTTGTTTCAGGGCAATCCCAAACATAAAATTGTGGAAAAAGCTCGTGCTGAAGCTAACCTATCTCGAGTTTGCACATGAAGATGACATCCACACCAGTAAGATATGTGCCTAGTGCCTTTCGTGAAATCGTGCCGATGAAGCAGATGGGGAAGCTGATGGACGTGGCATACTACCCCCCTGCGATCAAGCTGCGGTGGTTTGGCGAGAAGAGCGGGATCTTGTTATTCACCATGGGAGAGCGTAGCGGGCACAACGGCACCTACATGTTGAACCTTCGGGAGGAAGTGGTTGACAAGGTGGCAGGCGAGGGGCACTCTTGGAAGAACCTGCTCGGGTATGAGATGGATATGGCGGCGTACCTTGCCTCCGTCGGCCAGAGATCCTTCACTTGAGTGAGCATACCGATGGGAGACTGTCGCACATATGGAGTTTGGATGCAGCAAATGGGAGACTGTTGTATGGGATACATTCAACTGTTATACGCGGTTGTGGCATTTATCTCCTTGATGTGTTTGTGTTGTACTAGATGACATGATTTGCACTTTGAATAATTTATTGAAGGACTCACTACAGAGCAACTCCTCCGTTATCTTTTTGTGTCAATTTTTTGTTTGCTTGGTTCAGTTTTAAACGTATTTTGGCTTGCCACTGATCTTCAACAATTATTAATACTGCCGATGTCATGTAAACAAAAGTTTTATCCAAAGCAAAGATCCTTGAGATTTTTGCATAGAATCAGATATAATCATATGAACCATGCAAATGTACACCAGAGTTCTTATTAGAATTTTTTGTACCTTGCAGCTCACTCGGTTCAAAACAGTGACGACCTCCTCTTGGTGATATTTCGAATATTGATCAACATTCCTGAAGAAATCTGTGTACAACAACTGAGCTCGTTGTTGTGATCTACCATCGTCAAAGACCGTGATATTTGATATTTATCGCCTGCTGGTGCCGTGGGTGTTGGCAAGGACATTTCCGTAGCCCTCAATGCCGCCTCCCTTCTCAGTACCGGGATCTCCCCGCAGCCCCCTTCTTGAAGCGTTGATTCTGCCCCTGCCCATATAGGTTTCTGCTACACAATAATATACGTCTCTCATGCAATCTGAATGCTATACATACAACACTAACATGCTGAAGTCATATACCCCACAAGAACTAAAAGCTGCCGTTTCATTCAGGTTCTACATTAGCAATCTACAGTGTAGTAACATCTTTGAATCATTATTTATATATGAAATCTATCATATTATTTATTCAAATTGTTATCTTATTTGATATGTCAGATATGTGGATGTTGCTCTGAAAATTCACAACAAATTCCCACCGCAACATCAACATCTAGTTACCTGAAGTGCAAAGACATCACTTTGTCCCGAGAGTTTTTTGGCCACAAGAAAATTCAGACGTACAGCACATATGAACTATGAACTTTGAAAAAAAAAATCTTCAGTTTGTTCACATAATCAAGACCTTTGAATTCATGTTCCTTCCAGATTTTAGTCATCTCAGTCGTGTTGACGGGGCCCATGTTCGATTCTGAATTTCTGACAACAAGAGATCGTTCTCCACCCATCTTCCTGATCAGACTTGGAAGATACTAGTCTCTTCATCTGGGGATCCTCTGATTAGCTTACAAATGCACTGTGAACAGGTAAGAAGATAGAGCATGAGCGCCTGAACTCAGAGATGCGCCAAGTGCGTCGTCCTTGGCTTCACATCTTCAAAGGTCAGACGAGACCAAGCAGATTGGGCAAGCTTGACGCTTGGGACAACATCTGTTGGTGCTCCTCTGCTCACATTAGATGGATGGCAGGATGGGTAGGAGTGTAGAATCTCAACATGATTCTTGGGTTGAAGAGTAGACAGGCTTTGCTCGGAAATATGAGATAGTGGGAAGACCTAAACAGAAGAGGGAAAATGCAGCAGCAAGGCGGAGACCTTGACTTGACCCCTGCTGATTGAGTCCGCCTCGCAACTCTTCTTCCTTCTCCGCGTCGGTCGTTCTCGCCCCTTGTCAACCAGCGGCTCCGCTCCATCCATCCATCCATCCATCCACGCCCCTGCTGCTGCTGCTTCTTCTCCATCATCTCAAGTCATCGGCTGCTGTTCTTCCAACTCTCCGTTGAAAGCCTGCTGCTGCTCCATTGCTTCACCTACCTGCAGTCTCAGGTTTGTCTCCCTGTCTCCAGTCCAGCCGTTTTCTAGTTTTATAATTTCCTCGATATTTATATTTTATTCTGACTGATTAGTTATATAAGTTGGTAGTATAATTTGACTGGCTTTGGATCTTGGGGCCGATCTGGAGTTTACTGGCTTTGGATCTTGGAGTGGATCTGGATTTCATCTTTTCTGTCGAAAAGAGGGTAAACTGCAGTTAATTAACTCTGGATTTTCAAACTGTCGGTCATTTCCGGTGGATCAAAAGCAGGCCTCCAAGAGGAGCACCCACGGCGCCATGGCTGCGTGCGGCATGCTTCTACTTCTGGAGTAATAATGGCCGCAATGGAAGCTGTTTCAGTCACTCAAAGCTCGCCCTTTCAAGTTATGGAATGGATGTGTTAGTTCCCAGATAAAAACCTGCTGTTACGGTATGGGTTGTTGAAGTCTCTGGCCCCATTTGTTTCCTGGCATTTTTGCTACAGAAATTTCATTCGTTCAACAGGTTATTTACATGTTTCAGGTGCAGAACAAGCATAACTAGGGAGCCAAGATAGATCCTTGTCTAGCCATCTACCGAGGTAAGGTAAGCATAACTAGAGAGGGCTGGAATAATTGTGAGTGCTTCTATGGGGGTGATGAACTCTCTCCTGGGTAAGTTGGCCACCCTGGTGGGGGAGTAGTTCGCCAAGCTGAAGAACCTGAAAAAGGAGGTGAAGCACATCAGCGATGAGCTAAGCAGCATGAAGGATGCTCTAGAGCGCCTTCCACATGTGGATGAGCTCGACATACAGACCGCTAGGTGATGCGGGTCAGGGAGATGTCTTACGACATTGAGGATATCATCGATGACTTCATGTGCAAAATCGGGGAGAAAAATAAAAAGTCTGGGTTTGTCCATGACACTATTCAATGCTGAGAACATCAAGGGCCTGCCATTAGATTGCTGACCAGATTGAGGACATCAAAAAGTGTGGCAGTTGACTAACGAGTCGTCGCACTCTATGAAAACGCAGCTATACTTGTTGGTATGGAGGGCCCAACCAATGAGGTTGTCAGTTGGCTGAAAGAGGAGGAGAAGAAGCTGAAGGTTGTATCAGTTGTTGGTTTTGGAGGTCTGGGTAAAACAACACTCGCAAATGAACAACGCATAGCAGACCCACCCTGACCACTGCACATTTGCTTAGTGCGGGCCTACATTCCGTGCGGACCAAGCATCTGATGAGAGCAACACCGTAAACTTATGCAGCAGGTAAAAGTTAGAAGCAGAGCTCGCGGAATAGAGATGCAGCTCTCGCGACCGCGCCGCCCCCGCGGGCGACCGGCCGCGCATCGCCGCCTCCCTCCTCCAGTCCCCACCTCTCCCCTTCCTCCTGCCGCCGTCGCTGGGGTGATGAACTCTCTCCTGGGTAAGCTGGCCACCCTGATGGGGGAGTAGTTCGCCAAGCTAAAGAACTTGAGGAAGGAGGTTAAGTACATCAGCGACGAGCTGAACAGCATGAAGGATGCTCTAGAGAGCCTTGCAGATGTTGATGAGATGGATAAACAGACCGCGAGGTGGAGGGATGCAGTCAGGGAGATGTCATATGACATCGAGGATATTATTGATGACTTCATCTGCAAAATTGGGGAGAAAAGCAAAAAATCTGGGTTTGTCCATGACACCATTCAACGCCTTAGAACTTCAAGGGTCCGCCATAAGATTGCTGGTCAGATTGAGGACATCAAGAAACTCGTACGTGAAACAAGTGCACGTAGTGAGAGGTATAAGGTCGATGTCCCCACATCGCGCAATGTGGCTGTTGACCAACGGGTTGTCGCACTCTATGAGGATGCAGCTAAACTTGTTGGTATGGACGGCCCAACCAATGAGCTTGTCAGTTGGCTAAAAGATGAGGAGAATGAGTTGAAGGTTGTATCAATTGTTGGCTTTGGAGGTTTAGGCAAAACAACACTCGCCAATGAGGTGTACCATAAGCTGAAGGGGGAGTTCAATTGTGGTGCATTTGTGCCAGTGTCTCAAAAGCCAAATATTTTGAAACTTCTGCATAGTTTATTAGCCCAACTCGGGTGTGGACAATCTATTCATGATTGCGAGTTAAATGTTCTTCTTGATCAACTCAGAGATAATCTAAAAACCAAGAGGCGGTACTTATTCTTAGTTTGTATATGGTTGTTGTCCCCATGTGCCCTTAGTACTTAAAATTTCTTCAAGACACACAAGGTTTTCATTTAATGAATATTAGCATACATTACGGGCTTTATTTATAATTACTTTTCTCTTTTATAGAAAGTGGAATTAATGTTCGTATCATTTCATGTCCTTGGAGTCCGGATTCATAAGCTCGTCACTGGAAACATCCAATCACCACGTACTTACTACATTAAGCCGGTTACAAAGCATCAGCCTTGTCTAAATGGAAGAGATTATTTTCATGAGTTAAACCTTTAAGAGTAAATCACTATATCTAGCGTCCAAGGAAGCTCTCCAAGTAATATTAGTAGATCACAGATTTATTAGTAATCACTTATAAGATTACTTTTTTTCTTCTAAGATGCACACTATATCCTCCACTTTGTCAATGAATTTTTATCTTTAGATAACTAACAACATAAAATTATTACATAGTCTGCTATTCTTTTTCTTGAAATATAATTTCACACTATTACCTATCATTATTTTCTCTATTATATAGGAAGTCTACTAAATTAATGATTATGGTAGTTCATTACAGAGCAGATTTAAAAGCTCATCAGTTGCAAATCATGGGTCTCACGAATATTTGAAAAAGGATATGATTTATGACTTAAAACATAGGAGGTTTTTTAACATGCTCCCTCCAACCTCCCCATTTCACATAAGAGGTAAGAGTATAAAATAGATCTGAACCATTGATTGCATTAAGTAGTGGGTTTGATTAACTCTTACCTTCTTACCTCCCATGTGAAAAACAGGGGGTAAGAGGGAGCATGTTAAAATTGCTCAAAACATAGATAAGAAGGTCATCGGATGATCCTAATAAACATGAAAATGAAAAAAAGAAGTAAATACTAGCATGGAACTTTTCAATATTTGATAGTTTTGTTATTTTACTTACTTCCATACTGATTTTCTTGCAGATACTTGGTTATCATCGATGATTTATGGGATGTATCAGCATGGAGTATTATTAAATGTGCTTTGCCAGTAAATAATCTTGGTAGTAGATTAATAGTAACTACAAGAATCAAGAATGTGGCTGAGACATGTTGTTTCGGTCATCACGAGCGCATTGTAGAAATGAAACCTCTTAATGAAGAAGACTCAAGGAAATTGTTTTTTAATAGGATATTTTTCTCTGAAGAAGCTTGTCCAGGTCAACTCAGAGATGTTTCAGTTGAGATTCTCAAGAAATGTGCTGGTTTGCCACTTGCAATCATTAGCATATCCAGCCTATTAGCAAGTGAAAGTTCTCAGCAAAAGGAGAGGTGGAAACATGTACAAAATTCTTTGGGGTCAGTGTCGGGCACAAACCTCACCTTGGAAGCAATGAGATATATCCTGAACCTTAGTTACAAAAATCTTTCTCACCACCTCAAGACATGCTTCTTGTATCTTGGTATGTTTCCGGAGGACTATACAATATATAGGGATGATTTGGTAGGTCTCTGGATATCCGAAGGTTTTGTTAGTACAGCATGCGGACAAAGCCCAGAACAGACTGCGATAAGTTATTTCAATGAGCTTGTCAACAGGAGCCTTATTCAGCCTTTATGGATTGACGTGGGTGGGTCAGTGAGATCTTGCAAAGTACATGATATGTTGTTGGATCTTATTTTGTACAAGTGTGCTGAAGAGAATTTTATCACTCCAGTAGACAACCCAGAGGCCATTACAGGACAGCTTCAAAAGCCCCGTCGGATGCTCTTCAACTTGGCTGGTGCAACATTGCCAGGGGACGTTAGTATGTCACAAGTGCGGTCATTTGCAATGTGGAGAGGCTCCATGAATATACCGTCATTGTCATATTTTAAGTATCTTCGAGTTTTTATTGCTGACTTCCGTTTCAGTTCTGCTGATGACAACCAGAAAATCAACCTGATAGGACTGTGTAAGTTATATCAGCTGCGACATAAACAGATTCGTGGCTGTTGGAACTGCCAGCTACCAACCCAAATTAGAGGGTTACAGATGCTGGAAACATTCCATATAGATGGGTCCTGTATCCCAATGGATATTTTTCTCCTGCCGCACTTGTTGGATCTGCGTGTTCCAGGCGTTAAAAGGCTGCCTGAGGGCATTGGTAAAGTGAAATCCCTACAACATCTGTATCCGTTTGACACACTGCACACCTCACTCGACAGTATCAAGGGCCTAGAGCTCACCAATCTGAGTTCTCTAGTTCTCACAACCGTTTTTTCTGAAGATGTGGACATGGATGTTCTAAACTCTTCTTTGGCAAAACTTTGTAACCTTGAGTGGCTGAAGATATTTTCATCTTCGATACCTGAGGCACTAACCTTGTCGCCTCCTCCCCCCAACCTTGTGACACTGCTCATGAGGAAAAGGTCCGGCCGTGCCCCTAACTGGATTGGGGAACTCCATAACCTCCAGAACTTGGATCTCACTGTCGAGAAGCTGAACAAGGATGGTGTTGGTATTCTTGCGGAGTTACCAGCCCTCATCTACCTGCAATTAAAGTTTGATAGAGCACTGGAAGAAACAATTGCCATCGATGGGGCAGCATTCCCGGTCCTAAAGCGGTTTGATGTCACGTGGGAAAACATGCGACACCTGGCCTTCCAAGCTGGGGCAATGCCTAAACTCCAGAGGCTCCATCTAGACTTGAACGCCAGAGGGTGGAACCAGGACGAGAATGCCGCACCTACAGGTATCGAGCACTTGTTAGCACTTGAAAGAATCTATGTAATGATCGTTAGTGGTACTGAATATGAAAAGAGAAGCGCGGAGTCAGCCATTAGGAGCGCTATCAACATGCATCCTAGCCATGCTCACATTACCCAAAAAGGCTTTCGCCCCGCTTTATATTATAAAGCCAACCGCACAACAAGCATCCAACAAGGTCCAACACACACACACGCACACACATACGGAGGTCCACAGGGACAAATAGTACACGAAGATGGATTACTGCATTGTTTAAGCTGAATTGTAGCGGACGGAGATGGATTACTGCATTTCCTTCCCCTCTGGAATATCAAGCCATCACTTTGGTTTGTGCTGCTAGTTATCTCGTTCAACTGTTTGCTTCTCCTTTATTTCCAACTTCTAAGATGACGCATGATCACGTACGCTTTGCCGGGGTTTCTCCTGTATTGTAATAAGGCTGGATAGTGGGCAGGAGTTGGCACCTGTTACTTGCTGCTCCGTTGACTAGCCAGCCAGGGATTATATGCACTTGTTATTCTTTTATGTGTAGGTTTGTTTCTTGCAACAAACTGAATGTTTCTTAGTTGTATTCAGCTGAATATTCATTCCTTGTATTTCTCGAAGGGACAACCGAGATGTTGTATTTCGCTACATTGATTCCTATGCGAGCTTGTGTTGGATCGCTGGTTGTTGTATCAATAGGTTCTTTTCCTTTGGACATGGATGCCACTCTATATATTGTCAGTGTACAAAGGAGCAGCAGCAGAGCATGGCAAAGTTTCTGAATATGTTGTGTACAGGGGCTCGGACAAATCATTTTCAACAGGCTCCTTTCTTGTGGACAGGGAGCAGAGCATCTGAGCATGCGTGGGAACGTTTCTGAATATGTTGTGTAATGTGTAGATTGTATGATGCAGTGAGTGGATGCCTGCCGGGAATCCAATTGATGAACAAGCCAAGTCCGTATGAGCAGCAAAATGCTCACACCACTGAACTCTTCCATTGAATATGTTACTGAAATCCATAGTTGCTGTGACTTCCTCCTGATAGGCAGGCCAGGCCCAGTACGTTTTCTTTTCTGAGATAAAGCCAAGCTCAGTACATAGTCACCCATCGTACAAGTAAGCCCAAGCCTAGGTGCTATCATTGATGTCGGGACAATTCTAATAATCACTACATGTTTTTTTTTCCTTGCGGAATCCGGGCCAAAATAAGCACCCTGTTAAGTGGGACAAGGAGTTGCAAAAATATTTGGACATGAGCTCAGGAGATATCCGCTAGTGAACGATTCGTACAATACATTGTTTCTTCTTGCTAGACCTCCTTGTCTTTGCAGTTCACGAGATCAAGCAAGCTTAGACCCTAAGCAGCACATACCAACTCTTTTATTTAGACACTAAAACATTGCAGTAACAGAAAATGTTCAGAGGTTCGGTGGTTTAGGAACAGTCAGCACCTAAAAGTTCAGAGATTGGAATACGCTTCAAATGCTGTATCCGGGGGGAAATAACGTATGTGTAACGCACGCACACACATCATAGCTTCTGACACGGGCATCGGCATTGAACAAGCGAATATATACATCCAACCCACGCATCACTTTCGAATATACATCGGATCCACACACATCACCTTCTCTTCCTAGACCACAACACGCTCAGAGGAACCAACTCTTCTTCCTAGACCACATGGCATCAGCATCTGTTGATAGACGAAACAGCGTGAGCTTTCCATATGAATAGGGCACCAAAGGAATATAAATATATACAAGCCAACCAAGTAGGCACAACAAGCATCAAATATATTAATTGCTGCATGCGATGCATCAAGTTGACACTGGGTATTTGCAAGGAGGTGACTATCACATTGGCCACTAACAGTAAATTACATGAAAAGAATGAACATGCTAATCAGAGAGTAAGAGTTCAAAATCTGTACTCTACAACCATGCATCCTGCTGAGCACATGGCAGCTGGCCACAAACTGAAATTTCTCTATGCACATATGTAAGCAACCATAGGGTTCATATGGTAAGAATGCACTACACTGACCGATTTATTCAAGAAGGAAACAAGGCCATGGGCTCATAGCAGACGCAAGAGCTGGGTGGCTTGATAAAGCAGATGCAGAGGAGACAATAATGTGGCTAAAAGGGGCGTAGATGAAGAAAGGATATGATACAGCACCATAAGGAACCTGATTAAATACACTAGGACCAGGGAAACAAAAGCATAAAGTGACCTCCTTCCTGTTTAGCAGTTGTTTAGCAGTTCAACAACAGGCAATCAACAAACAGCCCAAAATAAACAGTTCCACTAAATTGACTTGCGGCAATCCATATTCATATGTGGAGCTACTAGACGAACTATCTGTGTTTTATACTACTGATTTCTGGAGTAAGCAGTAGTGGATTGTAATCACATAAAAATAAACTGCCAGAACTAACTCATTTCTTTCCAAAGTGCTGTTCTGAGCTGTTGTAATTTGATGATTTCTACTCATAGACAGGTTATATATAAAAATAAAGAAACTGGAAATAATCTAATGATCTGAACAATTATTCATATATAGTTCAAATTTTAAGGCCAAGGGCAGCTCTGGATTACTATAATATTGCAACAAGAGGCTTCACAAGATGATAAACCAATATTAGTAGTTTTCCTTAGTTTAATGAGTTTCCAACTGCACAATAAATTAGGCATTAGATTATAACCTAGAGCAACGCTTGCAAGAAATAAGCAGAATGGAAAAGCAAATTATCATCAAATAAATACGTGAATCATGTTTATTTTACTTTTTTGAATAACACAACAGCGAGATCAAGTTAAATAAAAGTAAGAAGCGACATGCTCACCACTTCATATAGTTGGCACACACAATGATGGTGGAAAGCCAACATATAGCCGATCAGGTAAGGTGGCTTCACTAAGCTCCGCGAACAACTCGATCTGCAATGTCTTGACGTCCACGGAAAGTAATTCAAACTTCAGCTTCTCATGTGAAGATGTGGTGTGCAACGCTACCATGAGCAGGTATCCCCCGCCTACACCAACCAGAGTAGCCTTTACCGGCGACGGGATGAACTTCTCCAAGTGCCATTGGTTATTCCTCAGAGAAGAATACTTCAGCAAATATGTGTCATCTTCGCTGTCCCTGTCTTGGATTTTACTGAGCATTCCAAGCATTCCTTGTGCCGCCTCGACAATGACAAAACTGCTACTCCATCCTAGTTCAGGGATGTGGGGAATGTGGGGATCTACTAGTTTTTTCTTTTCTTTTGAAGAAGAAGAGTGGGGATCTACTGACTGAATATTTTTTTTAGCAAGATCTACTGACTGAATGGGCATCTCTTATGTGACTTCTTCGATGGGCTTGCTGAGGGTTGGGCCTCCTAAGTGTTCGTGTTTATGGCCTTTCCATTTATTCATTTAGATAGGCTCAATTTTTTTTATTCATTTAGAGCCTGATGAACAACCTGCTGCATTATTTGAAAAAACAAATGTTAGTCACCCTCAAATATTCATGTTAGTCTTACGGTGGCTCATTTTCTTCGGTGTTCGATACAACCATGTTTTGGCGTTACCCTTTTCACGAGTGCGAATACACAAAGCTTGCATATAATTCCATTGATAGAAGAAGTATAGAGTGAGGCATGACACGAACGCAGAAGGCGGAATGCTTGACCCAAGCAGAGAAACACCATAGCACAACTTGTCGGGAAGCGGCTCGGACCAAAACAAACCATGACGAGCAGACAAGACATCGCCTTCATAAAGGAGAACAACGCTGACACTAATGGA
The DNA here is from genome assembly GCF_018294505.1 of Triticum aestivum. Lineage (NCBI taxonomy): Eukaryota > Viridiplantae > Streptophyta > Magnoliopsida > Poales > Poaceae > Triticum > Triticum aestivum. The sequence continues at coordinate 600,557,004 of NC_057802.1, forward strand.
ATTTTTTCATCTCGTTGCCGAGAGCCACACTCGGCAACCATGGCTTCACGACCACTAGCTGACGTTGCCGATACGGACTCACGGCGAACAAATAACGCACAGCAAACAGCGCAGATGCCGAGAGCACCACACGGCAAAGAGAAGCTACGTGGCATGCCTGTTCGCCACTGACGGCACCGTCACTTTCTGTTAACTATACCGAGAGCGCAAACGTTTTTATGGCCTTTTACATTTTTACATTTATTCATTTACATAACCTAAATTTTTTTTATTCATTTAGAGCCTGATGAACAACCTGCTGCATTATTTGAAAAAAAAGTTTCGCTCAAAAAAATTTGGAAAAATATGTTCGTCACCCTGAAATATTCATGTTAGTCTAACTTTTTTCTTTGAGGAAATTCATGTTAGTCTAACGGTGGCTCATTTTCTTCAGCGTTCGATACAGCACGCGTGAAAAAATGGGCTAGGCCCAAGTAGCTGTTTTCCCCCAAACTATTGCCATTAGAACATCAAATATTTTCTGGCACAGAACAATCAAATAAACATAAAATTACAATTTCCATGCTCTAATTAGAAAAATGTCATTTTATACTTTATAAAATTATCATCCTCTAATTTATAATTTACCATGGGATATTCAATATAACTAGATGATACCCCACGCATTGCCGCGAGAATTTGTAGCATTGCTTAGGAGGATGATTTATAGAGTGAGTAATTGGTGAAATCACTGAAGCAAATATATAAATATATGTTTACTTGAACCTCTGATCAAATGATGTCAAAATATTTTAAAAAATAGTGTAATGTGGTTGATAAATGCATTGGTAATGCGTTGGCCTGCCGATATATTGCAAAATGTGGTTATTCGTATTAAACTTAACTAATGACAAATGTTCATACCATTCATACCTTGGCAGTTCTTTAATGTGTAACAACTTCCACAAAGAAAATGTGAGGGCATGCCTAGCGCAGTGGTCAAGTCCTCCCCACTTAAGCCAAGAGATTCTAGGTTCGAACCAGCCTCTCTGCATTGCACTTCGTAGGGGTAAGACTAGGTTCCTATAATCCCTCTCTAGACCCCACCTTGTGTGGGAGCTTCTATACACTGGATGTGTCCTTATCTTCCGCCAAGAAATATAAGATGTCAACCTTAATCATTAATAGTTTGTTGTTGGAGAAGCGAACATCAATCAGTGCACTTTATGCCAAAAATTCAGAAAAGCTCATAAAAATGCATACGAAACTACATTTAGGGAATAGCCTCTGGACGTCTAGCAGAACTTGCATAGAACATCAACTGTTGTTGATCTTTAATTTCATACCAAGGAGCAAAGAGCGCAGGGAGAGCACTTGCCATATCTCAATATTAACAGTGAGACCTCAAGCAGTTCTTTTGTTTATACATGGATAATAAAGTATAAAATAAGAATAATCTAATTATCATTTTTAGTGAATGAAAATTGAGCACAGATAGCACGGAGTTGCCCAACCAGATACTACAGAAACAACTATAGGATGTGAGCTGTGGCATTTAATTTCCCATCTATGCTGATCAGTGTCCTTGTAATTCTTCACATGTATACCAGAAAAGGTTATCATGTAATATAGTATGATAAAAAATAATCAAGTAGCAACTGAGACCTATGCGAGGCAGAAAAATTTACCTATATCATCATGTCAATTCTCTACAAAAACGAAGCATGTCATTGAAAATCTCATCAAATGCAGCCGGAGATACATCGGTGCAATGTGTCAATGTCTCACTGTGAACCTCTTGATATTGTTGTTTGTAGGAACACGGTCTTCATACAAATGATTAAAATAGATCGTCCTCAAGGCACATTTCTGATGAGATAGATTAATAGCTATATGATAGACAGGTTGCCATAGTAAATCTAGGACGAGGAGTGAGAGCTCTCTTGAATAAACTACCTCAAGCATACTATTTCTGAAAAAGAGTACGCGTTGATATCAATCCGAAGAAACAATTGGAAAATAAAGGTTCTCATACCACATTGAGTGAATGGTCCTAGGTAGTTCAGCCATTCTCATACACACTGATTTTGAGGGAAGTCGATTCTTTTCTATGCAGCAAGATGAGGCTTTACCCGCCAAGGAACATTGAGGTGTCTCAACATTTATGCTGAATTGTAACTCCAACATATTCAGAAATTAGTGCTACATTTCCTTCCCGTCCAACATATCAAGCTATCACATTGCTTTGTGCTGCTAGTTATCTCGTCCAACTGTTACTAAGATGATGCATGATCACTTACGCTTTGCTTGGGTGTCTCCTGTATTGTAATAAGGCTCCAGGGTGGGCACCTGTTACTTGTTATTGTTGTTGTATGTGTAGGTTTGCTTCTTGCATCAAACTGACTGCTCCTTATTTGTATTCAGCTAGAACTAGCGGGGTGACCCACGCATTTGCGCGGCTAGATATAACTCATGTGTTTATAATTCCTTATTCTGGAAGGTTTTGATTGTCCGCAAAATGTAGCAAAATTTACATTTAGTGCAAACATGGTGACACTTACTAAAGTCGTTTACCTAGGAATGTTGCATTCCATAAAAATTTCATGTTAACAAATATGGAAATTCCTCGTTCCCAAATTGTACCCATAATTTTTTCCTATTGAAATATTCTTAGTTGCATGCTACTTTTCAATGTAAAATAGGGAACATCATCAACAAATGACCAGCTGAATTGGTGTACGTAGCCTGACATGCAAACCCTTGATTTATATGTAGTGATCTCCCTGTTTTTATATTCAATTTGTCTCCATCCATCATTTTTTATCTTCCAATCAATCATTTTCTGAGAACTTGATTAGCATGGATTGATTATGTATAATTATGTTAACTCGTGGCTAAACCAAGTTGCCTAGTGTTTTACTGAAAATGTCCGTCTTCATATGCTTCCACACCAACTCATCTTACTGTGTTTGCCTATGTCATTAATGTATCGATCTAATCCAATGCAATTGTTAGTTTCTGTTACATAAAACGTGAAGACAATATTTCTCACTCACAATCATCAAAGATTGTGGATTGTTCTTTATGAACATGTGTATGGTTTTTTTCATTGACTTGTATGATTCACAACATTTATGTTACAACAATCTATATTGGACGCTCAGATCCTATCTTCCCTTTATTCCTCATCTATGTGAATGAAATTAGCGATGAGGAATTTGACATGCTTACTTAGGTTGGGCTGAAATCCTCGACAATCCTCGACCATCGACACAAATATAGCTGAATATGTTTTATAATTCATTAATATCTCTAGATTTCTTTAAACCAAAAAATGGCCTTGTATATTCATTTGAAAATTTTCTGCAATATTCCCTTCCACTCAATCCTGGTGTAGACATTTACATTTCTTGGTGATGGTCCATTTTTTGATACGTTCCTCCCCCACCTAGCACATTTGATCAATCCACCTATTGATGCAATGGCATGCATACTTTGGACCTGGTATGAGAAATGCTTACTTTTAGATTCTTTCAGTTATAACATTTAATTCTCCTTTCCAAATGCCATGAGCATCATTGAAGCATACATCCATCATTTTCTAGGAAATGATCTCAATTTTTTTGTATACTGTAGAACCTATCCATGTTAATACATCTAACTAATCCATGCAAGCTTATACTCTCATTCTACACTGGCATAGTTATCTTTCACAATATATTTTATGATATCTCATAGCAGAATAATTATATTATTCATGTCATTTTATTTTCATTCTACTTGTAAGATTTAGGTTAAATTCTTGTATAATTTAGACTGAAGATTTTCATATACATATTCTTCACTAAGGCGCGGCTATTTGTAGACATTGTATGACGTATAGAAATCATCTTTAACTTTTATTTCGAGTTTCATACTAAAACTGATATGTATTCGGTAAAGTTGTATTTAAAATGAAGTTAATTATATTGTGTTATTTTTCACTTGCCGAAAACAGATTGTATCATGTATCTAGATTTTCGTGTTAAAATGAACGTGAAAATGAAATATTAATGCTCTAGTAAAATGAATTGAAGTTAGAAATAATTAACCACAATGCTGGGATTGCCAAGTCAGTAATGAAAATAATTTATCCATTAAAGCATATAAATGATGCAGGAGCTCGATAATTTCTTGATGTCATTAACATTGATTGGTCTCTGAGATATCCATCTCTAAACTGGAGTGTACTCAGGCTGGGTAGCCGGACTATTTTATACTTCCTCCATAAACTAATATAAGAGTGTTTTAGAATACTAAAGTAATGATCTAAACACCCTTATATTAGATTACAGAGGGAGTATCAGCTATTCGTCGTCGCTTCAGCTTCACTCTGATCCGAACACTTGGCGTTTATCACAACCTTATTAGGGACTCTGCTATATATATAGCGGTGCAGCTAATTTTGTTTATGTGGATGGACGCAATTGCATGGTTGCCTCTTCCTGGATGTCTCATTGTTCTCGTGCTCATCTTAAAAAGTACATATTAGTTTACCGAAAAAGGCTTTGGCCCCGCTTTATAATAAAGCAAACCGCCAAGAGCACATACAAGGACTAGTTCAGAACACACACATCCAAGTCTCACAATAATAAATCCAGAGGTACTGCTAAGGGCGCAGCTCAACAAGCCCAAAACACACACGAAATAAGAGACAAGGCTCAGCCGGGGCCAAGGCCGGAGAGCAACAGACGACTAATCAGGCTCTGGTGGAGGCGGCGGTGGTGGCGGCGATAGGCGGACGGCCATCGAGCGGAGGTCGGCGATGAAGGCGGAGATGGCGTCCCGGTCCCGAGGGCGGCTAAGCGGCCGCCAGAGCTGCAAGTAACCAAACAGTTTGAAGAGGGCGTCAGTAGATCGTCGAAGAGGGGAGCGCTGAATCACAAGCTTATTGCGAATCGTCCAGAGCGTCCACGCGAGGACCCCAATCTCAAGCCACCTAATGTGGCGAGAGGACAGCAGGGAGGCCTGTAGTTTGGCGAAGAGGTCGGGGTAGTTGGAGTGGCACCAATCCCCACCAACCGCCTCTCTAAAGCAGCTCCACACGAACTGAGCAGACACGCAGGGGCTCTGGCCTCTGCCCCTTTGTGATACCCCCAAAGACTCGAACCACATATTAGTTTATGGATGATGTGCACATTAAATTTGAACAGAAATTAAGATTTTCTCAGGTCTAAAAACATAAACACATAAAGCGCGTTTGTATCTTAATTACCTTTGATTGATTTGAACAAACCGAGTCGAGGTGTTGTGGCTTGGTCGAACGGAGCCCTGGAATCACCACTGATGTGCTGATCTAAGTATATTAGATGATACAAATATAAATATAGGCACTTTCTCTCTTGATCCCACCCAAGTTATAGAAGTTGATGGATTTGTTACTCGTACGGAGATGCACATGCAAATAATCTGTGGGCTGGGACGCTGGGTGATGACTGATGAGAGAGATGAGCACCTGAGTATGCAGAAGATATGCACGGAATCCTTCCTTCTGTCCGGGCACGTATCGCCGGTAGACTCCTTGGCTTTATGCTTAGTACTTCGCTTGAAAGGAACCCTGGAATCACCATTGATGTTTTCATCCAAGTATATTAGAATAGAAAAACATGAATATAACCACCCTCTTGATACTGGTACGGTAATGCTCGTGCAAAAAATCTGTGTGCTAAGTGAGGAGAGAGATGAGCACCTGAGTACGTGAGATGTATGTACGGGATTCTTGATTCTGTTTAGCCCCCCATGGCCGCTGGACTCCTCCTTGCGTTATGCTTAAGAACCTGGCTGGTGCGAGGATGCTGACAGATATGGGGGAAATTTCCACGAAATCATCTTATCTCTTTCAAACAGTAGTCATAAAATCAGTCGATTGAGATTGTAGACTAAATTATTGTTGATGAACTGATAACCTCGATGTGATAGCGTACTTCTTTAGATCGATCTAGTCAATCGGTGGACAGGAGACTCCACCGTGAGCCTGGAGATCCAAGACATCGCCAACCTGCGCGACCTTGATGTGATTTGATTGATCACCTGAGAAAGAATATGCCTCGTTTAAGCCATAGTCAATCTCCACTGAGAAGTTGGATCCCCTAGTGCTGTAAGCTATGAGTGATTTAATCTCGAGGATAGCATGGACACCCGGAGTCAGATGTGGCGGCGGCGTGCAGATGAGATAGCGGAAAGAACTGTTTTTTCGGGAGAGTTCAGACTTGAAAATAGGGCCGATTCGATATGATCCCATCATCGGATCATTTATTCCTTTTGCAAGGATTCTGTTTTTTCTTTTACCTAACGGATTCTGATATTTTCAGATTGTTTTTTTTCCTTTGTTGTGTGCTTCGTCCTTTTTCACGGAAGGATTTGGGTTGTACAGTACCTCAACGTGTCATGTGCAAAAAATGGCACCTAATATTGTTCTCCGTAACGCTTTTAGATGTTTTAATCTCACCCGCCATAATTTAAATCAATGGATAATATATTTTTAACATATGTGGACCAATGTGATGGCTTATTTGTCTCTTGTCTTAATTATATACTAGACTAGATATTCATTCCTTGTAGTACTGTTTGCATTTCTCGAAGGGACAATCGAGATGTTGTATTTCGCCACATTGATTTCTATGCGAGTTTGTGTTGGATCGCTGGATGTTGTATCTACAGGTTCTTTTCCTTTGGACATTGATGCCACTCTATATATTGTCAGTGTACATGGAGCAGTAGCAGAGAATGGGGAAGTTTCTGAATATGTCGTGTACAGGGGCTCGGATAAATCATTTTCAACAGGCTCCTTTCCTTTGGACATGGATGTTGTACAGGGCGCAGATCATCTGAGCATCAGAGCATGCATGCATGGGAAAGTTTCTGAATATGCTATGTATACAGACGCAACAAACCCGAATAATTGATAGGCAGTGGCGTAGCGGATTGTAAGATGCAGTGAGTGGATGCGCTGCCGGAATCGATTCCATGAAGATGCCGGGCTCCATGCATATGCCGCTGGCTGACGTATGTGTCATCCAATTCTTGAGCAGCAAAATGACCAGTGATAAAATGTTTGTGTGTCTCGTACAACAGGAGATGCGGCGACTTGAACAAAACATGTTCATTTTTTTTTTGGAAAAGGAGGCTTGCCCCAGCCTCTGCATCTAAGCGATGCATGTAGCCATATTATTAAAAGTCTCGAAGTAGCACAAATTCATAGAATCATTACAGCTCGCAAGCGGAGCAAAGAACCCATAAAAAATTCAATACCACAACTGGTATGCATAAAAGGACATGGTCCATGGACTCCTATCCTGTTATGAGACCGTCATCCAAACCGGTTGAATATAACCCATGCTACCATCTCTCACTCGGTGCATCCAGTAACCAAAGGCTTCCTGGAGTCCGTAGGAGTGAGTAAGGACCACATACGGATCCATGGCGTAGCTCTGAAAATGAATTGCAAGAAGATTAAAATATGTTGTCTGTTAAAAATCATATCGTTCCTGTAGTTCCATATAGCCCAAATAAGCGCACATATTCCAATCTGAATACGAGACGTAGTAGTATGTTTTCCACTCTAGCTAACCACGTCCCAAATAATGATTCAATGCTGACCGGAGGAATAATGTTAAGAGCATCTCCAACAGCCACCCAACACGCGGCGCGCTAAAAACCAGTTTGCAGCGTGCCGATCGCCTGGTTTGGCACGGTGGACAGCGCTGGCTCCAGCAGACGCGGTAAAATGCAGCGCGCGCTCTCGCACAAACAACATATGCGCTCCAAACACAAGCAAAAAGATCAAACACAAACAAAATAAATCAACAATCAATAGTTCAATTTCGTTATTACAACTCAAACAAATAGTTTATCTTTCAATACAACAAATAGTTTAACAATACAACATCAAACACACAAATCATGATGCTCTTTGTCGGCCATTCCAACCACGCCACTCCTCAATGAGATTCTTCTGAAGATCATCATGCGCTGCGGGACGTCGAATGGCATGATAGGAGGCAACAAAACGGGCCACCCTTTCAGCCCTCCACCGCACTCGCACGGGATGTCCCAAGAGCTCATAGTGAGAGTAGTCTATATCTTGGTCACGCTCATTCTCGTTGATCATGTTGTGCATGATCACACAAGCGTGCATGATGTACCAAAGCATCTTTTGATCCCAAAATCTAGCCGGTCCTCTCACAATAGCAAATTGGGCTTGCAAAATCCCAAAAGCTCTCTCCACATCTTTTCTAGCCGCTGCCTGAGCATTGTGGAAATCAAGTTTTTTTCTTACCTTCCGGTTTTTTCAACGGCTTCACAAATGTTTGCCACTTTGGGTAGATGACATCCGCAAGATAGTAGCCATAGTTGTATGTACGGTCATTTGCTACAAACTGCACCGGTGGCAGTTCACCATTTGCAATGTTATTCATCAGTGGTGACCGGTTGACAACGTTGATGTCATTCAAAGATCCAGGCATTCCAAAAAAAAGCATGCCAATCCAAGTCTTTTGATTGGCCACCGCTTCAAGGATTATAGTGGAACCCTTTTTTTGGCCGTGGAATTGTCCATGCCATGCCTTAGGAGAATTATTCCAACTCCAATGCATGCAATCTATTGAGCCAAGCATACCTGGGAAGCCGCGAGCTTTGTTCATCTCCAATAGCCTTGCGGTGTCTTCAATATTCGGAGATCTCAAATACTCCTGGCCAAACACTTGCACAATTCCGACTGCGAAGCGCTTGACACACATGATGGCTTGGCTCTCACCCATGGCCAAGGGATCATCAACTAGATTAGCGGGGATACCGTATGCCAACATACGCAAAGCGGCTATCACCTTCTGAAAGGTGCTATGCCCGAGCTCTCCGGTGGCATTCCTCCTTTGCTGAAAAAACCGGTCATGGCTCGCTAGTTTCTCTGCAATGCGTCTGAACAACTCGGTGCTCATCCTAAACCGGCGACGAAAGTACGACTCGGGGTGTGTGGGATTCTCCGCAAAATAATGCCTGATCAATATGTTGTGGCATCGATCCTATCCCTCCAAATTTCCTGCCCACCCATAACCGAACCACCGTGCGTCGGTTTTTTATTGATGTGCATAGCTAGGATCATTGCAAGATCCTCCTCCTCTTCCATATCAAATTCTTCTTCGAAAGAATCCTACGATGAACTCATCTACAATGTTCAATTTAAACTAGGCTATACAAACTACAAACAACATGCACCAAATTCATGTAAAAAATGTGAAGTTGAAGCAATACATACCTTGCGGGCGTTTTGTCGAACACCTTGCGGGCGCCAAGCGGCAGTGGGCGGTCGGGCGCTGTTCGTCGGAGGACTGCCGCGCGTGACGGGCGGCGGTTACTAGAGGGAGTCGGGGGAAGCCGCGGCGGCACAGGGACAGGCCGGGGAAGCGCCGGAACGGTCGCCGGAAGAAATGGGGTGGCGCAGGCGGCAGCGGTTGGATGGGGTAGGTGGAGTTGCGAGCGAGCGCTCGAGAGTCCAGCGCGTGGGAGCGGGCGCAGCAAATAAGCGGCACGCGATGGCGTTTCGTCCGGCACGCTGAACTAGATATGCCATGCGTGCGGTTTTTGCGCCTCCGCTGGAGCGCCCGGAGCGGTAGCGCGCGCGCAAAAGGCACTAATTTTTCAGCGCGGCGCTTATATAGCGCGGCTGTTGGAGATGCTCTAAAGGCTATATGAATCGTTCGCTGCTACCTCTTGACATTTGTTGGTTTTCCCTTGAAGAGGAAAGGGTGATGCAGCAAAGTAGCGAAAGTATTTTTCTCAGTTTTTGAGAACCAAGGTATCAATCCAGTAGGAGGCCACACGCAAGTCCCTCGTACCTACACAAACAAATAAAAACCTTGCAACCAACGCGATAAAAGGGTTGTCAATCCCTTCACGTCCACTTGCAAAAGTGGGATCTGATAGAGATGATAAGATAATATTTTTGGTATTTTTATTATAAAGATTGAAAGTAAAGATTGCAAAGTAAAAATATATTGGAAACTTATATGATGGAAAATAGACCCGAGGGCCATAGGTTTCACTAGTGGCTTCTCTCAAGATAGCATAAGTATTACGGTGGGTGAACAAACTACTGTCGAGCAATTGATAGAAAAGCGCATAATTATGAGAATATCTAGGCATGATCATGTATATAGGCATCACATCCATGACAAGTAGACCGACTCCTGCCTACATCTACTACTATTACTCCACACATCGACTGTTATCCAACATGCATCTAGAGTATTAAGTTCATAAGAACAGAGTAACGCATTAGGCAAGATGACATGATGTAGAGGGATAAACTCAAGCAATATGATATAAACCCCATCTTTTTATCCTCGATGGCAACAATACAATACGTGTCGTTTCCCCTACTGTCACTAGGATCGAGCAACGCAAGATTGAACCCAAAGCTAAGCACTTATCCTATTGCAAGAAAGATCAATCTGGTAGGCCAAACCAAACTGATAATTCGAAGAGACTTGCAAGGATAACCAATCATACATAAAAGAATTCAGAGAAGATTCAAATATTGTTCATAGATAATCTTGATCATAAACCCACAATTCATCGGATCTCGACAAACACACCGCAAAAAGAGTTACATCGAATAGATCTCCAAGAAGATCGAGGAGAACTTTGTATTGAGATGCAAAGAGAGAGAAGAAGCCATCTAGCTAATAACTATGGTCCCGAAGGTCTGTGGTAAACTACTCACACATCATCGGAGAGTCTATGGTCTTGATGTAGAAGCCCTCCGTGATCGATTCCCCCTCCGGCGGAGCGCCGGAACAGGCCCCAAGATGGGATCTCACGAGTACAGAAGGTTGCGGCGGTGGAAATAGGGTTTCGTGCTGCTCCTGGTTGGTTTCAGGGTACATGGGTATATATAGGAGGAAGAAGTAGGTCGGTGGAGCTGCGAGGGGCCCACGAGGGTGGGGGGGGGCGCGCCCAGGGGGGCAGGCGCGCCTCCCTGCCTCGTGGCCTCCTCGTTGATTTCTTGACGTCCACTCCAAGTCCTCTGGATCACGTTTGTTCCAAAAATCACGCTCCTGAAGGTTTCATTCCGTTTGGACTCCGTTTGATATTCCTTTTCTGCGGAACACTGAAATAGGCAAAAAACAACAATTTGCACCGGGCCTTGGGTTAATAGGTTAGTCCCAAAAATAATATAAAAGTGTATAGTAAAGCCCATTAAACATCCAAAATGGATAATATAATAGCATGGAACAATAAAAAATTATTGATACGCTGGAGACGTATCAAGCATCCCCAAGCTTAATTCCTGCTCGTCCTCGAGTAGGTAAATGATAAAAACAGAAATTTTGATGTGGAATGCTACCTAGCATATTCTTCAATGTAATTTTATTTATTGTGGCATGAATGTTCAGATCCGAAAGATTCAAGACAAAAGTTTAATATTGACATAAAAATAATAATACTTCAAGCATACTAACCAAGCAATTATGTCTTCTCAAAATAACATAGCCAAAGAAAGCTCATCCCTACAAAATCATATAGTTTGGCCATGCTTCATTTTCATCACACAAGATGCTCTCATCTTGCACAACCCCGATGACAAGCCAAGCAATTGTTTCATACTTTAGTAATCTCAAACTTTTTTCAACTTTCACGCAATACATGAGCGTGAGCCATGGATATAGCACTATGGGTGGAATAGAATATGATGATGGGGGTTGTGTGGAGAAGACAAAAAAGGAGAAAGTCTCACATTGACGCGGCTAATCAACGGGCTAGGGAGATGCCCATCAATTGATGTCAATGCAAGGAGTAGGGATTGCCATGCAACGGATGCACTAGAGCTATAAATGTATGAAAGCTCAACAAAAGAAACTAAGTGGGTGTGCATCCAACTTGCTTGCTCATGAAGAACTAGGGCATTTGAGGAAGCCCATTGTTGGAATATACAAGCCAAGTTCTATAACGAAAAATTCCCACTAGTATATGAAAGTGACAAAACAAGAGACTCTCTATCATAAAGATCATGGTGCTACTTTGAAGCACAAGTGTGGAAAAAGGATAGTAGCATTGTCCCTTTTTATTTTTCTTTTTTTCTCTTTTTTTGGGCCTTCTCTTTTTTTGGCCTTTCTCTTTTTTTATTTGGGACAATGCTCTATTAGTGATGATCATCGCACTTCTATTTATTTACAACTCGCTGATTACAACTCGATACTAGAACAAAATATGACTCTATATGAATGCCTCCGGCGATGTACCGGGATGGGCAATGAATCAAGAGTGACATGTATAAAATAATATGCATGGTGGCTTTGCCACAAATACGATGTCAACTACATGATCATGCAAGGCAATATGACAATGATGAAGCGTGTCATAATAAACGGAACGGTGGAAAGTTGCATGGCAATATATCTCGGAATGGCTATGGAAATGCCATAATAGGTAGGTATGGTGGCTATTTTGAGGAAGATATAAGGAGGTTTATGTGTGATAGAGTGTATCGTATCACGGGGTTTGGATGCACCGGCGAAGTTTGCACCAACTCTCAAGGTGAGAAAGGGCAATGCACAGTACCGAAGAGGCTAGCAATGATGGAAGGTTGAGAGTGCGTATAATCCATGGACTCAACATTAGTCATAAAGAACTCACATACTTATTGCAAAAATCTACAAGTCATCAAAAAGCAAGCACTACGCGCATGCTCCTAGGGGGATAGATTGGTAGGAAAAGACCGTCGCTCGTCCCCGACCGCCACTCATAAGGATGAGAATCAAAGAACACCTCATGTTTCAAATTTGTTACACAACGTTTACCATACGTGCATGCTACGAGACTTGCAACCTTCAACACAAGTATTTCTCAAATTCACAACTACTCAACTAGCACAACTTTAATATCACTATCTCCATATCTCAAAACAATCATCAAGTATCAAACTTCTCTTAGTATTCAATGCACTTATATGAAAGTTTTTATTATATCCATCTTGGATGCCTATCAAATTAGGACTAATTTTATAGCCAAAGCAAATTACCATGCTGTTCTAAAGGACTCTCAAAATAATATAAGTGAAGCATGAGAGATCAATAATTTCTATAAAATAAAACCACCACCGTGCTCTAAAAGATATAAGTGAAGTGCTAGAGCAAAATTGTTTAGCTCAAAAGATATAAGTGAAGCACATAGAGTATTCTAATAAATTCCGATTCATGTGTGTCTCTCCCAAGAAGGCGTGTACAGAAAGGATGATTTTGGTGAACTAAAAAGAAAAGACTCAAATCATACAAGACGCTCCAAGCAAAACACATATCATGTGGTGAATAAAAATATAGCTCCAAGTAAAGTTACTGATGGATGAAGACAAAAGAGGGGATGCCTTCCGGGGCATCCCCAAGCTTAGGATTTTTGGTTGTCGTTGGATTTTTGTAGTAATCTGTATCAAACGCATACTTCTGGAACTCCAAAAATTCTAAAATAAATTGCTGGACGTGAGGAATTTATCTATTAATCATCTGCAAAAAGAATCAACTAAATAGCACTCTCCAGTAAAACGTTGTAGCTAATCTTGTGAGCGCTAAAGTTTCTGTTTTTTACAGCAAGATCAAAAAGACTTCACCCAAGTCTTCCCAAAGGTTCTACTTGGCACAAACACTAATTAAAACATAAAAACACATCTAACCAGAGGCTAGATCAAAGATTTATTACTAAACTGAACCAAAAAGCAAGAAACAAAAAATAAAATTGGGTTGCCTCCCAACAAGCGCTATCGTTTAACGCCCCTAGCTAGGCATAAAGGCAAGGATAGATCTAGGTATTGTCATCTTTGGCATGCAATCCATAAGTAGCTCACATAATAGATTCATAAGGTAATTTAATTTTCTTTCTAGGAAAGTGTTCCATGCCTTTCCTTAACGGAAATTGGAATCTAATATTCCCTTCTTTCATATCAATAATTGCACCGATCGTTCTAAGGAAAGGTCTACCAAGAATAATAGGACATGAAGGATTGCAATCTATATCAAGGACAATAAAATCTACGGGCACATAATTCCTATTTGCAACAATAAGAACATCATTAATTCTTCCCATAGGTTTCTAAATGGTGGAATCCGCAAGGTGCAAGTTTAAAGAACAATCATCAAATTCACAGAAACCTAACATATCACACAAAGTTTTTGGAATCGTGGAAACACTAGCGCCCAAATCACACAAAGCATAGCATTCATGATCTTTAATTTTAATTTTAATGGTAGGTTCCCACTCATTATAAAGTTTCTAGGGATAGAAACTTCCAATTCAAGTTTTTCTTCATAAGATTGCATTAAAGCATCAATGATATGTTTGGTAAAAGCCTTATTTTGACTATAAGCATGTGAGAATTTAGCATGGATTGCAACAAGGAAATACAATCTATTAAAGAACAATTATCATAATTAAATTCTTTGAAATCCAGAATAGTGGGTTTATTGCTATGTAAGGTTTTGACCTCTTCAATCCCACTTTTACCAATTTTTGCATCATGATCTAAAAACTCCGAATCATTGGGACGCCTTTTAACTAAAGTTGACTCATCTCCAATCCCATCATTATGAAGATTGATATTGCAAAACAAAAATTTAATAGGAGACACATCAATCACTTTTAGTTCTGCATCCTTATTATCATGAAAACTAGAAGAACACGCTTTCACAAAGCAATCTTTTTTAGCACGCATCCTAGCGGTTCTTTCTTTGCACTCATTAATGGAAATTCTCATAGCCTTGAGAGACTCATTGATATCATGCTTAGGTGGAATAGATCTAAGTTTCAAAGAATCAACATTAAGAGAAATTCTATCCACGTTCCTAGCCAACTCATCAATCTTAAGTAATTTTTCTTCAAGCAAAGCATTGAAATTCTTTTGAGAAATCATAAATTCTCTAACACTAGTCTCTAAATGAGAGGGCGTCTTATTAAAATTTCCATAAGAGTTGTTGTAGGAATTACCATAATTATTAGAGGAATTACTAGGATACGGCCTAGGATTAAAGTTTCCTCTATAAGCGTTGTTACCAAAATTATTCGTACCAACAAAATTCACATCCATAGATTCATTATTATTCTCAATCAAAGTAGACAAAGGCATATCATTGGGATCAGAAGAAACACTCTTATTAGCAAATAATTTCAGAAGTTCATCCATCTTTCCACTCAAAACATTAATTTCTTCAATTGCATGCACCTTTTTACTAGTAGATCTTTCAGTGTGCCATTGAGAATAATTAACCATAACATTATCTAGGAGTTTAGTAGCTTCTCCTAAAGTGATTTCCATAAAAGTGCCTCCCGTAGCCGAATCTAAAATATTTCTAGAAGCAAAATTCAATCCGGCATAATTTTTTTGTATAATCATCCATAAGTTCAAACCATGTGTAGGGCAATTACGTATCATTAATTTCATTCTCTCCCAAGCTTGTGCAACATGTTCATGATCAAGTTGCTTAAAATTTATAATATCGTTTCTAAGAGAGATGATCTTAGCGGGGGGAAAATACTTAGAGATAAAAGCATCTTTGCACTTATTTCAAGAATCAATACTATTTTTAGGCAAAGACGAAAACCAAGTTTTAGCACGATCTCTAAGCGAAAAAGGAAATAGCTTCAATTTGACAATATCATTGTCCACATCTTTCTTCTTTTGCATATCACACAAATCAACAAAGCTGTTTAGATGGGTAGCGACGTCTTCACTAGGAAGGCTGGCGAATTGATCTTTCATGACAAGATTCAGCAAAGCAGCATTAATTTCACAAGATTCAGCATCGTTACGAGGAGCAATCGGAGTGCTAAGAAAATCATTGTTGTTGGTATTGGCAAAGTCACACAATTTAGTATTATCTTGAGCCATCGTGACAAGCAAGCAATCCAACACACGAGCAAACAAGAAGCAAGCGAAAAAGAGGCGAACGGAAAGAGAGGGCGAATAAAACGGCAAGGGTGAAGTGGGGGAGAGGAAAACAAGAGGCAAATGGCAAATAATGTAATGCGAGGGATAAGAGTTTGTGATGGGTACTTGGTGTCGGTGTCAAAACCGGCGGATCTTGGGTAGGGGGTCCCGAACTGTGCGTCTAGGATCGATGGTAACAGGAGACGAGGGACACAATGTTTACCCAGGTTCGGGCCCTCTCTATGGAGGTAATACCCTACTTCCTGCTTGATTGATCTTGATGAATATGAGTGCTACAAGAGTTGATATACCATGAGATCGTAATGGCTAAACCCTAGAAGTCTAGCCTATGAGTATATGGTAATGAATCTGTCCTATCCGGACTATGCTCTCCGATTTATATAGACACCGCAGAGATCTAGGGTTACATGAAGTCGGTTACATACGAGGAAATCTTCATAATCGGTCGCCTAGCTTGCCTTCCACGCCAAGTAGAGTCCAATCCGGACACGGGTATTGTCTTCGGCCTTCGTATCTTCACAGCTCATCAGTCCGGCCCATGGATAACAGGCCGGACGTCCGAGGACCCCTTAGTCCAGGACTCCCTCAGTAGCCCCTGAACCAGTCTTCAATAGCGAGGTGCTCGGCACGCTCATGGTCTTCGGCATTGCAAGGAGGGTTCCTCCTTCGATGATCTCGAAGCGATGCATTCGACCATTGATCCAATGTCGCCTCCTCGGCTTCCGCACATTTTAAATAATCTTCCTCCTCCACGTGTCAAGCGAATGTGGAAAGTCAGGGCATTTTTGCGAATAACACCCCCTTTACGTAAGGAAGGGCGCCTATTTAAAGGGATTAGATCTAGATCCATCCAGCGCCACGCAGAAGAAATCTCCAGAGACTGCTTAGGAGAGACCATTCTAGCATGGCCAGCGTTCCTATCTCCTCCGCTCGTCCCGGCCCAGAGAAAGGTGAGTGGGAGAGGTGTTCTGTGCCTCATAGCCAGTTGACGAAGTTGCAAGCGCAGGGATTCCTTCCCCCTGCAGAGCTTGTCCCTGTTTGGACGGGGCTAGCTTCCTTCAATGATTGGGCTCAGGCAGAGGACTTCCCCAATCCGTCCGGGGGAGAGCGAGTGTGTTTCGTCCCCTACCTGCTAAGAGGCGTTGGATTTCCAATCCATCCGTTCCTCCGAGGGCTTCTGGAGTACTACGGCCTTCAACTGCACAATTTCACTCCGGCCTCCATTCTGCACATTGTGGGTTACGTCGCTTTGTGTGAATTATTCCTGGGCGTCGAGGCTCATTTCGAGTTGTGGAGGAAGTTGTTCTGCCTCGTCCCGCGCAATCACGAAGGGTCTATTTTTGAAGTGGGCGGAGCCGAAGTATGGCGCGTCGCAGATACCGGATATCCATCTGGCACACGAAGAAAGGCACCCAATGGCTGGCCCTCCGAATGGTTCTATATCGAGGACGTTCCGCTTCCCGATCCGGTTCGAAAGGGCCTTCCCGAATTTGCGGTCGTCCCCCTGAAGAAACGCCACGGTTGGCGTCCCCAGAGTCTTGAAGAAGGAGACGGCGCGGAGGTTCGTCAGCTAATGAGCAAGATAAAAGAGCTCGCTCAGTCCGGGCTCACAGTAATCGAGGTGATGGCGATCTCCATAGCGCGAGGGGTTCAGCCGCTCCAATACAGAGGGCTTCCCATGTGGGACTATAATGGGGAGGATGACACCTCTCGCTGTGGCCGGAAAGGTCCGGATACCCCTGCCGCTTTGGCTAAGATATTAGCCGAACTGTTCAAAGGGGAGGAAAAGGAATTTCTTCGGATCAAGCTCAGAGACGGGTACTCCATGTATAACCCTCCCAGTTGGGTAAGGTCCGACCCCTCTGTTTTTACTCCCTCCATCTCCGAATTGCCTTTGATAAATTTCTGGTTTGTTTGCTTACGACAACACTGGCGAAAGGTCACCGAGCGATTCCATAGTCCCGCCCCACAGCCGGAGGACCACAACCAGGAGCTTGATCCCAGTTTCGAAGAGGATCCGGATATATTTGTGGTGCTCGCGGAGGGGGTGTTTTACCAGACGAGCTATGATGGCACGAAAATGGCCATCATTGCCGATTATCCTAGTCTTCTTCTTGCTTCACAGGTAAGTAATCAAGAAACATCTTTTCTGAAAGGGCATTCTTACTCTGCTTCACCCACCGCATTGTCGCGCGTTTTACATGGGGGGCGTTTGACGATACCGAGAAAATCGGCTCCTGCGTCGGGCAGGCCTTCGAAGAGGAGGGCCGGTGAAGGCACCGCCGGGACCTCGTCGAGGAGGTACGGATAAATATTTTTTTTCCGCGGCCGTATCCTACTGTGACTTATGCGCCTGTTCGATTACAGGAGAAATGTCCGCCGAACTGTGTCCGGGGGTCCGTCCGGCCGCGTTGCCAACCACCAAGATTTAGATCCGGTCGGGGAGACGGTGGCCGATGTAGATACAAAGCCAAACTGCCCTTCGGCCGAGGGTTCGGACAATATGTCCGTTACCAACTCGGAAGTAGAGAGCGCCATGAATCATCGGCGCTGCAGGGCTGTTTTGCGAGACCCGACGTTCTCAGACGAGGCATTTAATGCCTTTAGCTCGGGCGACGCATACATCCGAGCTGCTCGAGACGGGCTTAGAAAAGCCACAAGGCAATATCTAACAGATGTGCAGGTAAGGTTACTTTGTCAAAAAGGATAGCCTATGCCAGTAGCCCCCGGAACTGAAAGCAGTTGGTACAACTGATTTAAGGACCGTTGTATGACCAGGTTCTTACAGAGAAGAACAACCTGCTTGCTGGGGAACGTAGCAATAATTCAAAATTTTCCTACGTGTCACCAAGATCAATCTAGGAGATGCTAGCAACGAGAGAGAGGGAGTGCATCTTCATACCCTTGAAGATTGCTAAGCAGAAGCGTTACAAGAACGCGGTTGATGGAGTCGTACTCGCGGCGATTCAAATCGCGGAAGATCCGATCTAGCGCCGAATGGACGGCGCCTCCGCGTTCAACACACGTACAGCCCGGGGACGTCTCCTCCTTCTTGATCCAGCAAGGGGAGAGGAGAAGTTGAGGGAGAACTCCAGCAGCACGACGGCATGGTGGCAATGGAGCTCGTGGTTCTCCGGCAGAGCTTCGCTAAGCACTACGGAGGAGCAGGATGAGTTGGAGGAGGAGAGGGCTGCGCCAGGCAAGGGGGTATGGCTGCCCTCTCCCTCCCTCACTATATATAGGGGGAAGGGGGGTGGAGGAGGCGCCCTAGGGTTCCCTAGGGGAGGGGCGGCGGCCACAGGGGAAACCCTAGATGGGTTTGGGCGCCCCCACCCCTGGGAAACTTGCCCCCCAAGCCGGGAGGGGTGGCTGCCCTAGGGGAGGCGCCCCCACCTCTCCACGTTACGTGAGAGGGGTTGGGAGGGGCGCACATCCCCTTAGTGGGCTGGTTTGCCCCTTCCCCTTGGCCCATAAGGCCCCCAAACGCTTGCCGGGGCCTCCGAAACCCCTTTCGGACATGCTGGCCATAGCCTGGTACCCCCGGAACAATTCCGGACTCCAATACCCTTCGTCCAATATACCGATCTTCACCTCCGAACCATTCCGGAGCTCCTCGTCATGTCCGGGATCTCATCTGGGACTCCGAACAACCTTCGGTAACCACATACTATTTCCCATAACAACTCTAGCGTCACCGAACCTTAAGTGTGTAGACCCTATGGGTTCGGGAACCATGCAGACATGACCGAGACACCTCTCCGGCCAATAACCAATAGCGGGATCTGGTACCCATATTGGCTCCCACATGGTCCACGATGATCTCATCGGATGAACCACGATGTCGGGGATTCAATCAATCCCGCATTCAATTCCCTTTGTCTATCGGTATGTTACTGGCCCGAGATTCGATCGTCGGTATACCCATACCTCATTCAATCTTGTTACCGGCAAGTCTCTTTACTCGTTCCATAACGCATGATCCCGTGGCTAACTCATTAGTCACATTGAGCTCATTATGATGATGCATTACCGAGTGGGCCCAGAGATACCTCTCCATCATACGGAGTGACAAATCCCAGTCTCGATTCGTGCCAACCCAACAGACACTTTCGGAGATACCTGTAGTGCACCTTTATAGGCACCCAGTTATGTTGTGACGTTTGGTACACCCAAAGCATTCCTACGGTATCCGGGAGTTGCACAATCTCATGGTCTAAGGAAATGATACTTGACATTAGAAAAGCTCTTAGCAAACGAACTACACGATCTTGTGCTATGCTTAGGATTGGCTCTTGTCCATCACATCATTCTCCTAATGATGTGATCCCGTTATCAATGACATCCAATGTCCATGGTCAGGAAACCATAACAATCTATTGATCAACGAGCTAGTCAACTAGAGGCTTACTAGGGACATGTTGTGGTCTATGTATTCACACATGCATTACGGTTTCCAGTTAATACAATTATAGCATGAACAATAGACAATTATCATGAACAAGGAAATAAAATAATAACCATTTTATTATTGCCTCTAGGGCATATTTTCAACAGTCTCCCACTTGCACTAGAGTCAATAATCTAGTTCACATCACTATGTGATTGTAATGAATCCAACACCCATGGGGTTTGTTCATATCTCGCTTGTGAGAGAGGTTATTAGTCAACGGGTCTGAACCTTTCAGATCCGTGTGTGCTTTACAAATCTCTATGTCATCTTGTAGATGCAGCTACCACGCGCTACTTGGAGCTATTCCAAATAACTGCTCTACTATACGAATCCGGTTTACTAGTCAGAGTCATCCGAATTAGTGTCAAAGTTTGCATCGACGTAACCCTTTACGACGAACTCTTTTACCACCTCCATAATTGAGAAAATTCCTTAGTCCACTAGTTACTAAGGATAAGTTCGACTGCTGTCATGTGATCCATTCCTGGATCACTATTGTACCCCTTGACTAACTCATGGCAAGGCACACTTCAGGTGCGGTACACAACATAGCATACTGTAGAGCCTACGTCTAAAGCATAGGGGACGACCTTCGTCCTTTCTCTCTCTTCTGTCGTGGTCAGGTCTTGAGTCTTACTCAATACTCACACCTTGTAACACAGCCAAGAACTCCTTCTTTGCTGATCTATTTTGAACTCCTTCAAAATCTTGTCACGGTATGTATTCATTTGAAAGTACTATTAAGCGTTTTTGATCTATCCTTATAGATCTTGATGCTCAATGTTCAAGTAGCTTAATCCAGGTTTTCCATTGAAAAACACTTTTCAAATAACCCTGTATGCTTTCCAGAAATTCTACATCATTTCTGATCAACAATATGTTAACAACATATACTCATCAAAAATTCTATAGTGCTCCCACTCACTTCTTTGGAAATACAAGTTTCTCATAAACTTTGTAAAAACCCAAAATCTTTGATCATCTCATCAAAGCGTACATTCCTACTCCGAGATGCTTACTCCAGTCCTTAGAAGGATTGCTGGAGCTTTGCATACTTGTTAGCATCTTTCAGGATTGACAAAACCTTCTGGTTGTATCACATACAACCTTTCCTCAAGAAAATTGTCGAGGAAACAATGGTTTTTGACATCCTATCTGCAAGATTTCATAAATAATGTAGTAACTGCTAATATAATTCCAACAGACTCTTAGCATCGCTACGAGTGAGAAAGTCTCATCGCAGTCAACTCCTTGAACTTGTCGGAAAACATCTTAACGACAAGTCGATCTTTCTTAATGGTGACACTTACCATCATTGTCCGTCTTCCTTTTAAAATCCATCTGCACCCAACAGCCTTACGACCATCAAGTAGTTCTTCCAAAGTCTATACTTTGTTTTCATACATGGATCCTCTCAAATTTTATGGCCTCGAGCCATTCATCGGAATCCGGGCCCACCATCGCTTCTCGATAGTTCGTAGGTTCATTGTTGTCTAGCAACATGATTTCCAAGACATGATTACCGTACCACTATGACGTAGTACGCATCCTTGTCAACCTACGAGGTTTGGTAGTGACTTGATCTGAAGTTTCATGATCACTATCATCAACTTCCACTTCAATTGGTGTAGGCTCCACATGAACAACTTCCTGTGCCCTGCTGCACACTAGTTGAAGTGACGGTTCAATAACCTCATCAAGTCTCCACCATCCTCCCACTCAATTCTTTCGAGAGAAACTTTTCCTCGAGAAAGGACCCGATTCTAGAAACAATCCCTTTTGCTTCCGGATCTGAGGCAGGAGGTATACCCAACTGTTTTTGGGTGTCCTATGAAGATGCATTTATCCGCTTTGGGTTCGAGCTTATCAGCCTGAAACTTTTTCACATAAGCGTCGCAGCCCCAAACTTTTAAGAAACGACAGCTTAGGTTTCTCTAAACCATAGTTCATACGGTGTCGTCTCAACGGAATTGCGTGGTGCCCTATTTAAAGTGAATGCGGTTGTCTCTAATGCCTAACCCATAAACGATAGTGGTAATTCGATAAGAGACATCATGGTATGCACTATATCCAATAGGGTGCAGTTATGATGTTCGGACACACCATCACACTATGGTGTTCCAGGCAGTATTAGTCGTGAAACAATTTCCACAATGTCTTAATTGTGTGCCAAACTCGTAACTCAGATATTCATCTCTATGATCATATCATAGACATTTTATCCTCTTGTCACGACAATCTTCAACTTCACTCTGAAATTACTTGAACCTTTCAATAATTCAGACTTGTGTTTCATCAAGTAAATATACTTAGCATCTACTCAAATCATCTGTGAAGTAAGAACATAACGATATCCACTGCGTGCCTCAACACTCATTGGACTGCACACATCAAAATGTATTACTTCCAACAAGTTGCTTCCATGTCACTGAAAACGAGGCCTTTCAGTCATCTTGCCCATGTGGTATGATTTGCATGTCTCAAGTGATTCAAAATCAAGTGAGTCCAAATGATCCATCTGTATAGAGTTTCTTCATGCGCATACACCAATAGACATGGTTCGCATGTCTCAATCTTTTCAAAAACGAGTGAGTCCAAAGATCCATCAACATGGAGCTTCTTCATGCGTTTTATACCAATATGACTCAAATGGCAGTGCCACAAGTATGTGGTACTATCATTACTATCTTATATCTTTTGGCATGAACATGTGTATCACTACGATCAAGATTCAATAAACCATTCACTTTAGGTGCAAGACCATTGAAGGTATTATTCAAATAAACAGAGTAACCATTATTCTCCTTAAATGAATAACCGTATTGCGATAAACATAATCCAATCATGTCTATGCTCAACGCAAACACGAAATAACAATTATTTAGGTTTAACACCAATCCCGATGGTAGAGAGAGCATGCGATGTTTGATCACATCAACCTCGGAAATATTTCCAACACACATCGTCATCTCACCTTTAGCTAGTCTTTCCGTAGCTTTTATTTCGAGTTACCAACACTTAGCAACCGAACCGGTATCTAATACCCTGGTGCTACTAGGAGTACTAGTAAAGTACACATTAATATAATGTATATCCAATATACTTCTGTCGACCTTGCCAGCCTTCTCATCTACGAAGTATCTAGGGTAGTTCTGCTTCAGTGACCGTTCCCCTCATTTCAGAAGCACTTAGTCTCGGGTTTGGGTTCAACCTTGGGTTTCTTCACTAGAGCAGCAACTGATTTGCCGTTTCATGAAGTATCCCTTCTTTCCCTTGCCCTTCTTGAAACTAGTGGTTTTACTAACCATCAATAATTGATGCTCCTACTTGATTTCTACTTTCGCGGTGTCAAACATCGCGAATAGCTCAAGGATCATCATATCTATCCCTGATATGTTATAGTTCATCACGAAGCTCCAGTAGCTTGGTGGCAGTGACTTTGGAGAACCATCACTATCTCACCTGGAAGATAACTCCCACTCGATTCAAGCGATTGTAGTACTCAGACAATCTGAGCACACGCTCAACGATTGAGCTTTTCTCCTTTAGTTTGTAGGCTTGAGAAACTTGTCGGAGGTCTCACACCTCTTGACGTGGGCACAAGCCTGAAATCCCAATTTCAGCCCTTGAAACATCTCATATGTTCTGCGACATTTCAAAACGTCTTTGGTGCCTCAATTCTATACCGTTTTAACATTACGCACTGAACTATCACGTAGTCATCAAAACATGTATGTCAGATGTTCGCAACATCTACAAACGACGCTCGAGGTTCAGCACACCGAGCGGTGCATTAAGGACATAAGCCTTCTGTGTAGCAATGAGGACAATCCTCAGTTTACGGACCCAGTCCGCATAATTGCTACTATCAACTTTCAACTAAATTTTCTCTAGGAACATATCTTAAACAGTAGAACTAAAGCATAAGCTACGACATGATTTGCAAAGACCTTTTGACTATGTTCATGATAATTAAGTTCATCTAATTATTTAATGAACTCCCACTCAGATAGACTTCCCTCTAGTCCGATCATCACCTGAGACGGACTAGTCATCATCGGTGAACATCTTCATGTTGATCGTATCTGCTATACGACTCATGTTCGACCTTTCGGTCTCTCGTGTTCCGAGGCCATGTCTGTACATGCTAGGTTCGTCAAGTCAACCTAAGTGTTTTGCATGTGTAAATCTGGCTTACACCCGTTGTATGCGAACGTTAGAATCTATCACACCCGATCATCACGTGGTGCTTCGAAACAACGAACCTTCGCAACGGTGCACAGTTAGGGGGAACACTTTCTTGAAATTATTGTGAGGGATCATCTTATTTATTCTACCGTCGTTCTAAGCAAATAAGATGTAAACATGACAAACATCACATGCAAATCATAAAGTGACATGATATGGCCAGTATCATCTTGTGCCTTTTGATCTCCATCTTCCAGGCGCGGCATGATCACCTTCGTCACCGGCATGACACCATGATCTCCATCATCATGATCTCCATCATCGTGTCTTCATGAAGTTGTCTCGCCAACTATTACTTCTACTACTATGGCTAACGGTTAGCAATAAAGTAAAGTAATTACATGGCATTTTTCATTCACACGCAGGTCATACAATAAATTAAGACAAATCCTATGGCTCCTGCCGGTTGTCATACTCATCGATATACAAGTCGTGATTCCTATTACAAGAACATGATCAATCTCATACATCACATATATATAATTCATCACATCCTTTTGGCCATATCACATCACATAGCATACCCTGCAAAAACAAGTTAGACGTCCTCTAATTGTTGTTGCATGTTTTACGTGGCTGCTATAGGTTTCTAGCAAGAACGTTTCTTACCTACGCCAAAACCACAACGTGATATGCCAATTTCTATTTACCCTTCATAAGGACCCTTTTCATCGAATCCGATCCGACTAAAGTGGGAGAGACAGACACCCGCTAGCCACCTTATGCAACTAGTGCATGTCAGTCGGTGGAACCTGTCTCACGTAAGCGTACGTGTAAGGTCGGTCCGGGCCGCTTCATCCCACGATGCCGCCGAATCAAGATAAGACTAGTAATGGCAAGTAAATTGACAAAATCAACGCCCACAACAACTTGTGTTCTACTCGTGCATAGAAACTACGCATAGACCTACCTCATGATGCCACTGCTGGGGAACGTAGCAATAATTCAAAATTTTCCTACCTGTCACCAAGATCAATCTAGGAGATGCTAGCAATGAGAGAGAGGGAGTGCATCTTCATACCCTTGAAGATCGCTAAGCAGAAGCGTTACAAGAACGCGGTTGATGGAGTCGTACTCGCGGCGATTCAAATCGCGGAAGATCCGATCTAGCGCCGAACGGACGGCGCCTCCGCGTTCAACACACGTACAGCCCGGGGACGTCTCCTCCTTCTTGATCCAGAAAGGGGAGAGGAGAAGTTGAGGGAGAACTCCAGCAGCACGACGGCATGGTGGCAATGGAGCTCGTGGTTCTCCGGCAGAGCTTCGCTAAGCACTACGGAGGAGCAGGATGAGTTGGAGGAGGAGAGGTCTGCGCCAGGCAAGGGGGTACGACTGCCCTCTCTCTCCCTCACTATATATAGGGGGAAGGGGGGTGGAGGAGGCGCCCTAGGATTCCCTAGGGGAGGGGCGGCGGCCACAGGGGAAACCCTAGATGGGTTTGGGCGCCCCCACCCCTGGGAAACTTGCCCTCCAAGCCGGGAGGGGTGGCTGCCCTAGGGGAGGCGCCCCCACCTCTCCACGTTACGTGAGAGGGGTTGGGAGGGGCGCACAGCCCCTTAGTGGGCTGGTTTGCCCCTTCCCCTTGGCCCATAAGGCCCCCAAACGCTTGTCGGGGCCTCCGAAACCCCTTTCGGACATGCTGGCCATAGCCTGGTACCCCCGGAACAATTCCGGACTCCAATACCCTTCGTCCAATATACCGATCTTCACCTCCGGACCATTCCGGAGCTCCTCGTCATGTCCGGGATCTCATCTGGGACTCCGAACAACCTTCGGTAACCACATACTATTTCCCATAACAACTCTAGCGTCACCGAACTTTAAGTGTGTAGACCCTACGGGTTCGGGAACCATGCAGACATGACCGAGACACCTCTCCGGCCAATAGCCAATAGCGGGATCTGGATACCCATATTGGCTCCCACATGTTCGACGATGATCTCATCGGATGAACCACGATGTCGGGGATTCAATCAATCCCGTATTCAATTCCCTTTGTCTATCGGTATGTTACTTGCCCGAGATTCGATCGTCGGTATACCCATACATCGTTCAATCTTGTTACCAGCAAGTCTCTTTACTCGTTCCGTAACGCATGATCCCGTGGCTAACTCATTAGTCACATTGAGCTCATTATGATGATGCATTACCGAGTGGGCCCAGAGATACCTCTCCGTTATACGGAGTGACAAATCCCAGTCTCGATTCGTGCCAACCCAACAGACACTTTCGGAGATACCTGTAGTGCACCTTTATAGCCACCCAGTTACGTTGTGACGTTTGGTACACCCAAAGCATTCCTACGGTATCCGGGAGTTGCACAATCTCATGGTCTAAGGAAACGATACTTGACATTAGAAAAGCTCTTAGCAAACGAACTACACGATCTTGTGCTATGCTTAGGATTGGGTCTTGTCCATCACATCATTCTCCTAATGATGTGATCCCGTTATCAATGACATCCAATGTCCATGGTCAGGAAACCATAACCATCTATTGATCAGCGAGCTAGTCAACTAGAGGCTTACTAGGGACATGTTGTGGTCTATGTATTCACACATGTATTACGGTTTCCAGTTAATACAATTATAGCATGAACCATAGACAATTATCATGAACAAGGAAATACAGTAATAACCATTTTATTATTGCCTCTAGGGCATATTTTCAACACTGCTATCCCAAGAGCTGGAACAATGTCGGACGCAGATAAATGCTGCTACCGCCGAACTAAAAAATTTCAAGAAGGCGTCACTGAGGGAGTCCTGGATTAGGGGGTCCTCGGACTGCCGGACTATATACTTTGGCCGGACTGTTGGACTATGAAGATACAAGATTGAAGACTTCGTCCGTGTCCGGGTGGGACTCTCCTTTGCGTGGAAGGCAAGCTTGGCAATTCGGATATGTAGATCTCCTCCCTTGTAACCGACTCTGTGTAACCCTAGCCCCCTTCGGTGTCTATATAAGCCGGAGGGTTTAGTCCGTAGGACAACAACAATCATAACCATAGGCTAGCTACTAGGGTTTAGCCTCTACGATCTCGTGGTAGATCAACTCTTGTAATACTCATATCATCAAGATCAATCAAGCAGGAAGTAGGGTATTACCTCCATCGAGGGGGCCCGAACCTGGGTAAACATCGTGTCCCTCGCCTCATGTTACCATCCGCCTTAGACGCACAGTTCGGGACCCCCTACCCGAGATCCGCCGGTTTTGACACCGACATTGGTGCTTTCATTGAGAGTTCCACTGTGCCGTCATCATAAGGCTTGATGGATCGGCTCGTTGTCAAGGACAACATCACCTCTGGGGGAGCCCTGGCTGTAGGCCAAACTCTCCGACTAGGCGGCTTCGTCATGACCGCCCGCTCGGCCGTTGCGCCGACGATGACTTCTCGGGTCATCGAAAACAGCCTCCGCGTCGACTCGGAATTCGCCGAGCAGATGGATCCAATGGAGCTCTCTTCCTGGAACGAGCTCTTGGATCGCATCGCCGCCTTGGGAGTCACTACGGACTATGATCGGATCGTGCTTAAACCCGACCAAAGGGAGATTAACTCTCCGCCGGTCACCCATCAGATAGCGGTGGTGGAGGAGCAACGCAGCGATTCTTCCTCTATCTTGAGGACAAACTATGTCCGGATTCCCGAGCTCTCCGAGCCGGATACCCGTCTACGGGAGGACATGGCCCATGCTTTGAACCTAGAATCTGATAGCGGGCCAGACCTATTGGGCAACATCCCGGAGCCCGAACTTCTATGATCGGAAACTCCCCTGCCCCTGGGTCTCAGATCGGGTCAAGGTTCGGACTTAAATCTACCCACCCACCCAGATATAAGTGATCTTTCCCACATTAGACAAGAGCCCCAAGAGACAGTACATCACTATTGGGCCAGATTCCTCCTTGTAATGAACAAGGTCAAGGACTGTCGCGGGGAAGACGTAATTTCGTTCTTTTGCAAAAACTGCACAGACAAGGGAATCCTCAACGCCATAAGTCACCGTGACATAGCACACTTTGCTGACTTGGCGGCCATAGTACAGAAGTACTGTGCGATGGAAAGCGCCTGGAAAACCCAAACAAAATTCTGGGATCCTCCGGTTCTCATTAAACCCCCCGTTCGAACTAAAAGGGTGTACTCTCGTAAGTCACCCGATCTAATTACAAAGAAACAAAAGCCCACTGCAGGGCGTGGAACTATATTGGAGGGATGGCTCAACGGGCCATGCAAAATTCACAGTACACCGGATACCACGCCAACTCATAGCCTTAGAGCATGTTGGATACTCCGGCAGGTGGCCAAGAGCGGTGAGGATCTCCTCATCAACAATACCGCAGAGCACCATCCCATGGACAATAACAATACATCATTGACAGTCTTCGAGACCTTCGCCTCAAATAATAGGCGTAAGCGAGCACTCCGCAGGTTTGCCGAAGTCTGCCATGTGGCAGCAATAAATCCATGGAGCAATACGGCTATAACCTTCAATGCCAGTGACGAACCTAAATTCCGAACAGCCCGAGCACCAGCAGCCTTGGTCCTTAGTCCAATTGTGGACGGCTTCCGGCTTACTAAAGTGCTCATGGACGGTGGCAGTGGATTAAACCTCATCTATGAGGAGACTCTTCGAAAAATGGAAATAGACAGGAGCCGCATTGAGCAAAGCAGCACGACCTTTAGAGGGATCATCCCTAGTCGGGAGGCACGATGTGCAGGAAAAATCACACTAGATGTGGTATTCGGCACGCCGGAGAATTATAGGTCCGAGGAAATCACATTCCAAGTGGCCCCGTTCAGTAACGGGTACCACGCCCTTCTAGGGCGGGAGGCATTCACGATCTTCCAAGCTATACCCCATTACGGGTACATGAAGCTCAAAATGCCCGGGCCTAATGGAATCATCACTCTAGCTAGTGACCCGGACATAGCACTCCGCGCCGAAAATAAAACCGCCGCACTAGCCCTCGAGGCGTTATCCGAAGCCCTTGCGGCCGAAGAACTAACCGCGCTGCGCTCCACAGTGGACAGGACGATGTGATACTCGACAAAAGACCCAAGTCCACCTCTTTTAAACCAGCGGACGAAATAGTCAAATTCCAAGTCCACCCAACGGACCCTACAAAAACAGCATCCATCGGGGCACAGTTAAACCCCACAGTAGACGCCGCACTACGGGAGTTCTTGCGCGAGAATTGGGACATCTTCGCCTGGCATCCTTCAGACATGCCAGGAATCCCACGCAGGCTGGCCGAGCATAGCCTCGACATTCTAAAGGGGTTCAAGTCAGTCAAGCAAACTCTTCGGCGTTTCTCTGAGCCTAAGCGACAAGCCATGGGAGAGGATCTAGCCAAGTTACTTGAGGCCGGATTCATTCGAGAAATAAAACGTCCAGACTGGCTAGCAAACCTGGTGATGGTACCAAAGAAGGACAAATCCTGGCGCCTATGTGTCGATTTCAAGGACCTTAACAAGGCTTGCCCCAAGGATCCCTTCCCCCTCCCTCGCATTGATCAAATTATCGACGCTACCGCAGGACACGACTCATTGTGTTTCCTCGACGCATACTCCGGATACCATCAAATTAAGATGGCGGAGTCCGATCAAGCCGCAACGGCATTTATCACTCCATACGGCCCCTTCTGTTTCAACACCATGCCCTTTGGGCTCAAAAACGCTGGTGCAACCTATCAACGCATGATTCAGACATGCCTGGAAACACAAATTGGCAAGACAGTGGAGGCATACGTAGATGACGTGGTCATCAAAACCAGACACGTCGAATCCTTAATAGACGACTTGAGGCTCACGTTCGACAAACTCCGAACATACGACCTCAAGCTCAATCCGGAAAAATGCGTTTTCGGCGTGTCCGCCGGAAAAATCCTGGGTTTCATCGTCTCCAGTAGAGGAATTGAAGCAAATCCAGCTAAAATCTGAGCTCTGTCACAGTTGGCCATCCCAACAGACCTCAAGCAAATCCAGAAATTAACTGGATGCGTGGCTGCCTTAAGCCGCTTTATCTCCCGATTAGGAGAAAAGGCACTACCCCTTATCGCCTTCTTCGACGCACCGAACACTTCGAGTGGACAGATGCGGCCACGGCCGGATTGGAAGAAATAAAAGCCATCCTGGCCACCAACCTAATCTTGGCTGCGCCAAATGTCGGCGAGCCAATGCTGTTATATATAGCGGCAACACACCAAGTTGTAAGCGCAGTGCTCGTCGTCGAACGAGAGACGGAAGGACATAAGTTCCCGCTTCAAAAGCCGGTATACTACGTATCCACTGTCCTCACTCCATGCAAATCACGGTACCCACATTATCAAAAGATAGCATACGCGGTCTTCATGGCATCCTGGAAACTATGACACTACTTTCAAGAGTGTTCAATTACGGTGGCCTCTGAAGTACCACTCAACGACATAATAAACAACCGCGATGCCACGGGCCGGATTGCCAAATGGGCTATTGAGCTCCTCCCGTTCGACATAATATACAAACCACGACGAGCCATTAAGTCACAAGTACTGGCTGATTTCGTCGCCGAATGGACAGAAGCCGAACTCCCTAAAGAGTACGGCGCATACTTCAATTGGATCACGCATTTTGACGGCTCTAAAATGCTGGCTGGTCTGGGGGCTGGTGTCGTCCTGACATCCCCCACCGGAGATACAGTCCAATACATACTCCAAATACTATACACAGACTCCAACAACGCAGCAGAATATGAGGCCCTGTTACATGGTCTCCGGATGGCAGTCTCCATGGGCATTCAACACCTAGAGGTGCGTGGGGATTCGAACCTCGCAATATCTCAAATAAATGGAGACTTCGATGCCAAGGATCGGAAAATGGCGGCTTACCGCACGCCGTCCTCAAGATGTCAGCTCGGTTCGAGGGGCTTGAATTCCACCATCTCCGAAGTACTTCAAAGGTCCATCTCCGAAGAGGAAGGACGGCAGCTATTGGCAGAAATTCATGCTGGACTTGGCGGCCATCACGCCGCAGCCCGGGCCCTTGTAAGCAAGGCCTTCCGAACAGGTTTTTACTGGCAGACGGCCCGAGCAGACGCACAGGACCTCGTTCAACGTTGCGTCGGCTGCCAGCTTTTTGCAAACCAAGCCATATGCCACCTACCGCTCTCCAAACAATCCCCATTACTTGGCCCTTTGCGGTCTGGGGGCTTGGTATGGTCGGACCCCTTAAAGGGGGAAGCCATAAGAAAAAATACCTATTGGTCATGGTGGATAAATTCACCAAATGGATAGAAGCCAAACCAGTTAAAACGGCCGAATCCGGACCAGTGATAGACTTCATATCCGGGGTTGTACACCGTTACGGCGTCCCCCACAGCATCATCACCAATAACGGCTCGAACTTTACAGCCGAAGAGGTAAAAACTTGGTGCAGCAACATGGGCATTAAGCTCGATTATGCCTCCGTCTATCACCCCCAAACAAACGGTCAGGTCGAACAAGCAAATGGTCTTATCATGAGCGGCATTAAACCCAGATTAGTGCAATCCTTAGAGGAATCAGATACGCACTGGGTAGAGGAGCTCGACTCCGTACTATGGGGGCTGTGGACCACGCCGAATCGCACTACCGGATACACACCGTTTTTCATGGTGTACGGCGCAGAGGCGGTACTGCCCTGCGACATCATTCATGACTCACCTCGAGTGCGCATGTACGAAGAGACAGAAGCCGAGCTTGATCGGCAGGACAGTTTGGACGCCCTGGAGGAGGAGCGTGACGTGGCAAAAGCCCGCTTCGCATTCTATCAGCAACAGGCTCGACGGTATCAAAGCAGAGAAGTACGGGCCAAAACTTATAATGTTGGCGAACTAGTTCTACGCCTACCAGAGAAGAAAAAGAACAAACTCGAGCCCAAATGGGAAGGTCCCTTCGTTATCGACCAAGTTCTGACCGGTGGAGCGTACTGTCTGCGGGATGCATCGAACAATCGACTCAAGTCAAACCCGTGGAATGCAGCCAGACACCGAAGGTTCTACGCCTAGTTCCGGACTATGTGTTCGTCTCCTTACCTCCATCAATTTTTTATATATCAGCTATCTGTCTTTTCTTTCTTTCTTCCATTTTTTCTTCACAGCCTTACAAGGTTAAAATGTGTCTTGACTACACAATCTTGACGCGCTAGGCGTGCTCATTATACCTGGGGGCTTCTTATACAGAAGCTTAATATAATTATGTTCCGGGCTTTATGCCCCCCGCACATGTGTTACTTTTCCACATGTACCTTTTCTTCGCCATTATATGCATCGATATGACTTAAGTTTTGGCCAAGCTGGGTTGCCTGGCTCTTGTGTTTATGCCCTACGTTCCCGTTAATTCGGCTAGGGCATAAGGGGAGCACCTCTGCGATTGTTACTGCCGGGTCAGCCGGATGTGTACCTCAGACTGGGTGAAGCCGAAAGCTAGCGTTCTTAAGGGAATATTCGGTCAGTGAACAAAAGACGACTTTTATCTATTGTACTACATGCCCCCAGATGTTTAAATCCTACATCTCCTTTCGCAGTTCGGACATGCACATTAATGCATGCGTACCCAGGGAAAGGAACCCTTAACGGAACTATTCTCCCTGGAAGATGTTTCTTACTATCCATTGGGTACTTGTCTGTTCAAGCACTTATGACCCCTACGCCTGGTTTCCACCCATACCCCGGTTTTTACATAACTGAGTGGGTATTCGGATTCACTCCGGACTATCGGGTCCGGAGGTCGAAGCGAAAAGGTCCGCAATGACAAATGATTTACAATCTGACTAGGGACAATATATGTCAATTGAAGTACACAGTCACTTAGACTGACTAAATTCTTCTTCTATACCATCCAACAGGCTCTCTTGCCTACAATCCTGTTGGGAATACTTTGCGGCTAATTTCACCTGGTCATACACCAAACTGACGGGGATTTCTTTCCCATCAGACCCCACAGGTCTGACTTCAACCATATGGTTCGGGTCAGCCTTGGTATATCGAGTCTTCACCATGGCCCAGGCTTCCCTTGCACCTTGTCGGCTGGCAGATATCTTCCATAATCGGAAGCGCCGCCGCGCTCCCTTGAGCATCTCTGCGAGCTCCCCCATGCCTCCTGGCAGGGAGGCGGATGGCCACAAGGCCTGGGCAATTGATACGTCTCCGTCGTATCTATAATTTTTGATTGTTCCATGCCAATATTATTCAACTTCCATATACTTTTTGGCAACTTTTTATACTATTTTTGGGACGAACATATTGATCCAGTGCCCAGTGCCAGTTCTTGTTTGTTGCATGCTTTAAGTTTCGCAGAATACCCATATCAAACGGAATCCAAACGGGATAAAAACGGACGGAGCTTATTTTTGGAATATTTGGAAAATTCCGGAAGAAAAATCCACGCGAGACGGTGCCCGAGGTGGCCACGAGGCAGGGGGGCGCCCCTGCCTCCCCTGGGCGCGCCCCTTACCCTCGCGGGCCACCCGTAAGGCGGTTGATGCCCTTCTTCGGCCGCAAGAAAGCAAATTTTTGGTAAAAGATCACGGCGAAGGTTTCATTCCAATCGGAGTTACGGATCTCCATATATATACGAAACGGTGAAAGGGCACCAGAAGAGAACGCAGAAACAGAGAGAGACAGAGAGACAGATCCAATCTCGGAGGGGCTCTCGCCCCTCCCACGCCATGGAGGCCAAGGACCAGAGGGGAAACCCTTCTCCCATCTAGGGAGGAGGTCAAGGAAGAAGAAGACGAAGGGGCCCCCTCTCCCCTTCTCTTCCGGTGGCGCCGGAACGCTGCCGTGGCCATCATCATCACCGCAATCTTCACCAACAACTTCACCGCCATCATCACCAACTCTTCCGCCCTCTATGCAGCGGTGTAACCTCTCTCTTACCCGCTGTAATCTCTACTTAAACATGATGCTCAACGCTGTATATTATTTCCCAATGATGTATGGCTATCCTATGATGTTTGAGTAGATCCGTTTTGTCCTATGGGTTATTTGATGATCAAGATTGGTTTGAGTTGCATGTTTTATTATTGGTGATGTCCTATGGTGCTTTCCTTGTCGCTCAAGCGTGAGGGATTCCCGCTTTAGGGTTTGCAATATGTTCATGATTTGCTTATGGTGGGTGGCGTGAGTGACAGAAGCACAGACCCGAGTAAGTAGGTTGTTTGCGTATGGGATAAAGGGGACTTGATACTTTAATGCTATGGTTGGGTTTTACCTTAATGATCTTTAGTAGTTGCGGATGCTTGCTAGAGTTCCAATCATAAGTGCATATGATCCAAGTAGAGAAAGTATGTTAGCTTATGCCTCTCCCTCAAATAAAATTGCAATAATGATTACCGGTCTAGTTATCGATTGCCTAGGGAAAAATAACTTTATCGTAACAAAAAAGCTCTTTACTAAAAATAATTTAGTTGTGTCTTCATCTAAACAGCCCCTAGCTTTTATTTACGCTCTCTTTATATTCTTGCAAACCTATCCTATCACACCTACAAAGTACTTCTAGTTTCATACTTGTTTCCGGTAAAGCGAACGTCAAGTGTGCGTAGAGTTGTATCGGTGGTCGATAGAACTTGAGGGAATATTTGTTCTACCTTTAGCTCCTCGTTGGGTTCGACACTCTTACTTATCGAAAGAGGCTACAATTGATCCCCTATACTTGTGGGTTATCAAGACCTTTTTCTGGCGCCGTTGCCGGGGAGCAATAGCGTGGGGTGAATATTCTCGTGTGTGCTTGTTTGCTTTATCACTAAGTAATTTTTATTTGTTGTTCTTAGTTGTTCTTTATCTTTAGTTATGGATATGGAACACGAAATACCAAAAAAATTAGGTGTACTTGCTGATCATGGAGATGGGGAACCTCCTAAAACCCTCAATGCTCATTATATGATAGATATTATGTACTACTTTGATAATCCTGAGAAAACCCCATTCAACTTTGTAATGGGAGTAACGTTGGATCAACGTGAATACTTTAGGGATTATCGCTTGACACAAAAAGGGAAACTATTATGGGATCAAATTTATATGTTGAAGTGGTATGCTAGGCAACTATGCTTGAGATATGATTTTACTTGTTGCTCTAGGATGAAGGCTCCACACCTTCCCTTTTCATGCAAATTTAATGATAATAAAACCTTAGCTTCTTATGCTAATGGTATCTATGATTACTATGATGTGGAACAAATAGAAGAATTTGTTGCTTTTATGGGTGCTTATGAAATTGAATCTATGTTTAAAGAGTTTGAAGATTTTGATGATTCGGTTTATAGACCTGAAAAATTAGCTATCCTTAAATATTGTTATGAGAATTATGAATACAATTACGATATTAATGCACTTATTGAGAAAGTCTCCGCTGTCCAAGAAGAGACTAATATTTTGCAGGAATCTATGGAAGAAGAAATTGATGAAACTGTGAGCTCATTGGATGAAAAAGATGAGGAGGAGAGCGAAGAACAAAAGGAGGAAGAGCGGATTAGCTACCCGTGCCCACCTTCTAATGAGAGTAACTCTTCAACTCATACATTGTTTAATTTCCCTTCGTGCTTACCGAAGGATGATTGCTATGATCCCGTTGACTCTTTTGAAATATCCCTTTTTGATGATGCTTGCTATGCTTGTGGCCAAGATGCCAATATGAATTATGCTTATGGATATGAACTTGCTATAGTTCCTTATGTTAAACATGAAATTGTTGCTATTGCACCCACACATGATAGTCCTATTATCTTTTTGAATTCTCCAAACTACACTATATCGGAGAAGTTTGCACTTATTAAGGTACATTGATGGGTTGCCTTTTACCGTTGCACATGATGATTTTGATAGGTATAATATGCATGTGCTTGCTGCTCCTACTTGCAATTATTATGAGGGAGGAATTATATCTCCACCTCTCTATGTTTCCCACACGATAAAATTGCAAGAAACTGTTTATACTATGCATTGGCCTTTACTATGTGTGCATGAATTGTTCTTTTATGACATGCCGATGCATAGGAAGAGAGTTAGACTTTGTCATTACATGATATATGTTACTTTGTGCTCACTACTAAATTACAAATCATTGCTAATTAAAATTGGCTTTGATATACCTTGGGATCCGGGTAGATTCACTACTTGAGCACTATATGCCTAGCTTAATGGCTTTAAAGAAAGCGCTGCCAGGGAGACAACCCGGAAGTTTTCCAGAGTCATTTATTTATGTTGAGTGCTTTCATATAGTTTAAAAACAACAAAAATAAAGAGGGGAACCCAAAACTTTTCAAAAAGGAAAGTGAAAGTGAGAAAGACAAGCATTGTTGAAGTGGGAGAGCTCCTTGAACTTTGTTCATGCTCACGGAAACTTTGTGAATCTTGATTACAGAAACTTTTCAACAAAAATAATTATCCCCTTGTACAATTCCATTGTATTATAAAAATAATGTGCCAAGGTTTGCCTTTAGGATGTTTACAATACTTGTTGGTTACGGTGCAGGACAGAAACTTTGGCTGTAGTGCGCAATTTTTAATTTTTTACTGGAACGTCAAATGGTTCTGATTCTTTTTGCACTGTCTTGCTGTACAAATTTTTTATTTTTCATAATTGTGGCAGAATTTTTCAAGTATCATAATTATGGTGAATGTTCAGATTGTTACAGACAGTTCTGTTTTTGATGCATAGTTTGCTTGTTTTGATGAAACTATCAATTTATATCAGTGGATTAAGCCATGAAAAATTTATATTAAAGTAGACACAATGAAAAAATAAAATATGAATTGGTTTGCAACAGTACTTAGAGTGGTGATTTGCTTTATTATACTAACGGATCTTACCGAGTTTTCTGTTGAAGTTTTGTGTGGATGAAGTGTTCGATGATCGAGAAGGTTTCGATGTGAGAAGAAGGAAGAGATGCAAGGGCTCAAGCTTGGGGATGCCCGAGGCACCCCAAGTAAATATTCAAGGATACTCAAGCGTCTAAGCTTGGGGATGCCCCGGAAGGCATCCCCTCTTTCTTCAACAAGTATCGGTATGTTTTCGGATTCGTTTCGTTCGTGCGATATGTGCAGTCTTGGAGCGTCTTTTGCATTTAGTTTTCATTTTTATTTTATGCACCATGCTGGTATGAGATAGTCCTTGGTTGATTTATAGAATGCTCATTCCACTTCACTTATATCTTTTGAGTATGGCTTTATAGAAGCTTCACGTGCTTCACTTATATCATTTGAAGTTTGGATTGCCTGTTTCTCTTCACTTAGACAACCGCCATTTGTAGAATGCTCTTTTGCTTCACTTATATTTGTTAGAGCACGGGCATATCTTTTGTAGAAAGAATTAAACTCTCTTGCTTCACTTATATCTATTTAGAGAGGTGACAGGAATTGGTCATTCACATGGTTAGTCATAAAATCCTACATAAACTTGTAGATCATTGAATATGATATGTTTGATTCCTTGCAATAGTTTTGCGATATAAAGATGGTGATATTAGAGTCATGCTAGTGGGTAGTTGTGGATTAGTAGAAATACTTGTGTTGAGGTTTGTGATTCCCGTAGCATGCACGTATGGTGAACCGTTATGTAACGAAGTCGGAGCATGATTTATTTATTGATTGTCTTCCTTATGAGTGGCGGTCGGGGACGAGCGATGGTCTTTTCCTACCAATCTATCCCCCTATGAGCATGCGCGTAGTACTTTGTTTCGATGACTAATAGACTTTTGCAATAAGTATGTGAGTTCTTTATGACTAATGTTGAGTCCATGGATTATACGCACTCTCACCCTTCCATCATTGCTAGCCTCTTCGGTACCGCGCATTGCCCTTTCTCACCTCGAGAGTTAGTGCAAACTTCGCCGGTGCATCCAAACCCCATGATACGACACACTCTATCACACATAAACCTCCTTATATCTTCCTCAAAATAGCCACTGTACCTACCTATCATGGCATTTCAATAGCCATTCCGAGTATATTGCCATGCAACTTCCATCATCATCAGATACATGACTTGAGCATTTATTGTCATATTGCTTTGCATGATCGTATGATAGCTAGCATGATGTTTTCATGGCTTGTCAGTTTTTTGATGTCATTGCTACGCTAGATCATTGCACATCCCGGTACACCGCCGGAGGCATTCATATAGAGTCATATCTTTGTTCTAGATATCGAGTTGTAATATTGAGTTGTAAGTAAATAGACATGTGATGATCATCATTATTAGAGCATTGCCCCAGTGAGGAAAGGATGATGGAGGCTATGATTCCCCCACAACTCGGGATGAGACTCCGGACGAAAAAAAAGATAAAGGCCAAAAAAAGAGAAGGCCCAAAAAAAAGAGAGAAAAAGAAAAACAAAAAAATGAGAGAGAAAGAGAGAAGGGGCAATGTTACTATCCCTTTACCACACTTGTGCTTCAGAGTAGCACCATGTTCTTCATATAAAGAATCTCTTGAGTTATCACTTTCATATACTAGTGGGAATTTTCATTATAGAACTTGGCTTGTATATTCCGACAATGGGCTTCCTCAAATGCCCTAGGTCTTCATGAGCAAGCAAGTTGGATGCACACCCACTTAGTTCCAGTGTGAGATTTCATACACTTATAGCTCTTAGTGCATCCGTTGCATGGCAATCCCTACTCCTCACATTGACATCAATTGATGGGCATCTCCATAGCCCGTTGATTAGCCGCGTCGATATGAGACTTTCTCCTTTTTTGTCTTCTCCACACAACCTCCACCATCATATTCTATTCCACCTATAGTGCTATGTCCATGGCTCACGCTCATGTATTGCGTGAAAGTTGAAAAGGTTTGAGAAACGTCAAAAGTATGAAACAATTGCTTGGCTTGTCATCGGGGTTGTGCATGATGTGAATATTTTGTGTGGTGAAGATGGAGCATAGCTAGACTATATGATTTTGTAGGGATGAGCTTTCTTCGGCTATGTTATTTCAATAAGACATAATTGCTTGGTTGGTGTGCTTGAAGTATTATTGTTTTTATGTCAAAGGATAGACTATTGCTTTGAATCACTCGTGTCTTAATATTCATGCCATGATTAGACATATGATCAAGATTATGCTAGGTAGCATTCCACATCAAAAATTATCTTTTTTATCATTTACCTACTCGAGGACGAGCAGGAATCAAGCTTGGGGATGCTGATACGTCTCCGTCGTATCTATAATTTTTTATTGTTCCATGCCAATATTATTCAACTTTCATATACTTTTTGGCAACTTTTTATACTATTTTTGGGACTAACATATTGATCCAGTGCCCAGTGCCAGTTCCTGTTTGTTGCATGTTTTATTTTTCGCAGAATATCCATATCAAACGGAATCCAAACGGGATAAAAACAGACGGAGCTTATTTTTGGAATATTTGGAAAATTCCGGAAGAAAAATCCACGCGAGACGGTGTCGAGGTGGCCACGAGGCAGGGGGCGCCCCTACCCCCCTGGGCGCGCCCCTGACCCTTGTGGGCCACCCGTAAGGCGGTTGATGCCCTTCTTCGGCCGCAAGAAAGCTAATTTTTGGTAAAAAATCACGACGAAGATTTCAGTCCAATCGGAGTTACGGATCTCCATATATATACGAAACGGTGAAAGGGCACCAGAAGAGAACGCAGAAACAGAGAGAGATAGAGAGACAGATCCAATCTCGGAGGGGCTCTCGCCCCTCCCACGCCATGGAGGCCAAGGACCAGAGGGGAAACCCTTCTCCCATCTGGGGAGGAGGTCAAGGAAGAAGAAGATGAAGGGGCCCCCTCTCCCCTTCTCTTCCGGTAGCGCCGGAACGCTGCCGTGGCCATCATCATCACCGCAATCTTCACCAACAACTTCACCGCCATCATCACCAACTCTTCCCCCCTCTATGCAGCGGTGTAACCTCTCACTTACCTGCTGTAATCTCTACTTAAACATGGTGCTCAACGCTATATATTATTTCCCAATGATGTATGGCTATCCTATGATGTTTGAGTAGATCCGTTTTGTCCTATGGGTTATTTGATGATCAAGATTGGTTTGAGTTGCATGTTTTATTATTGGTGATGTCCTATGGTGCTCTCCGTGTCGCGCAAGCATGAGGGATTCCCGCTGTAGGGTTTGCAATATGTTCATGATTTGCTTATGGTGGGTGGAGTGAGTGACAGAAGCACAGACTCGAGTAAGTAGGTTGTTTGCGTATGGGATAAAGGGGACTTGATACTTTAATGCTATGGTTGGGTTTTACCTTAATGATCTTTAGTAGTTGCGGATGCTTGCTAGAGTTCCAATCATAAGTGCATATGATCCAAGTAGAGAAAGTATGTTAGCTTATGCCTCTCCCTCAAATAAAATTGCAATAATGATTACCGGTCTAGTTATCGATTGCCTAGGGACAAATAACTTTCTCGTAACAAAAAAGCTCTTTACTAAAACTAATTTAGTTGTGTCTTCATCTAAACAGCCCCTAGGTTTTTTTACGCTCTCTTTATATTCTTGCAAACCTATCCTATCACACCTACAAAGTACTTCTAGTTTCATACTTGTTTCCGGTAAAGCGAACGTCAAGTGTGCGTAGAGTTGTATCGGTGGTCGATAGAACTTGAGGGAATATTTGTTCTACCTTTAGCTCCTCGTTGGGTTCGCTCTTACTTATCGAAAGAGGCTACAATTGATCCCCTATACTTGTGGGTTATCAGCAATGCCCTGCATCACCTGCCGAACTTGTTCGTGCGGTCGTGAGAGCTCGGGCAGAAGATCACCTGCAGACCCGGGTATCTCTTCTGCGGGACGACCCGTCAGGATACCTACAGATATAAATCTGTTAGTCGGTTTCTTCGCCGAACTATATAAAAGTTCGTTCAAGCACTTACTAAAAATGCCGTGTCGAAGCCTCTTATTCTCCTTTACGGAGTCAGCAAGCTGGGCCCGAACATCTTTCAATTCAACACTCAGCCGGATATTGGCATCTTGGAGATGGGTTTTTCTCCGGCCTAACCTTCTTAAGCATGCGCTCGCCAGCCTTTAGCTGTCGTTGAGCATGTTGCTCATCGCCTCGCACGACCTCCGGATTCACTCCGGGGTCATCTGCGGAATCTATTGTTAGATTTGCATACATGTCGCATACTACCTGGTACATGTCATTCTTTGCAATAGAAACAAGTGTTACCAGATGGGGCCTTCTCGGACTCCTTCACTGCGGCAACTGCAGCCTGAAGCTGGGCTTTGCACTCCTCCAGCTCTTGAGACAACTGGGTATTCTTCTCTGTAAGAACCTACACAAATAATGATCCTTAAATCAGTTGTGTCAACTGTTTCAAGTCTCAGGGCCTACTAATATACATAATTATTAAATTTTCTTACTCGTATATCCTTTACATACTGGTCCATGGCTCTGGCAAGACCATTTTGAGCAGCTCGGATGTACGCGTCTCCTGAGTTGAAGGCATCGAACGCCTCTTGGGAGAAACAAGCCTCGCGGAGTACGGCCCGACGACGCCTGTGATTCATGGCACTCTCCACTTCGGAATTCGTAGCGGACAGCCTATCTGCATCCTCTGTAGGAGGAACATCCGGTGTTGGCCCCATGTTAGCGTCCGCCTCTAAGTCCGGCTTTGGAGCCTGACTGGTGGAGGCGTGGCCGGCAACCTCTCCGGATATAGTCCAGCGAGCGTTTTTCCTACTAGAAAACATGAGTGTTATTATATTTTAAAAGATGACGACCACGGAGCGGGGTTCTTTTTCAACCTCTGCGACGGCGTCTTAGTCCTGACCGCCTTCCTTTTAAGCCTACCCGGCTTCGGTGCCCCTTGTTGGTGAGTCACTGCGGGTTCGGCATGGCGTCCCGAGGGCCTTCCCTGTAAGACACCATATGTGTGCGGTAGGTGAAGTGCAGAAAAAGGGATCCTTCTCGGAAGTTGGGACTCCGGTTTTACTTAAATGCGATGCAGGGAGTAGTCCAGGATAATCGGCTATGATGGCCACCATGGCACCGTCGCAGCTTAATTGATAGAACGTCCTGTCAATAAGCTCCACAAATGTGTCCGGATCTTCTTCGAGTCCGGGGTCGAGGGCCCGGTCAGGGTCCTCTGGTTGTGGAGGCGGGCTGTGGACCTCCCTCACAGCTTTTCGCAGTTCCTGCTATGAAATGGCAAGGTAAATACTTATGATGAAGAATGCGGGAAGGTTTGGAGTAAAAAGTAGCAGCTCACCCAGCTTGGGGGGTTGTACATGGAGAATCCATCCCGTGGCTTGATGCGGATGAACTCCTCTTCCTCTCCTTTATACAATTCGGACAGTATTTTCGCTAGAGCAGCGACGGAGTCCGGACCTTTACGACCGCAGCGGGTGGCATCGTCTTCTCCATTGAAGTGCCACATGGGTTGTCCCCGATATTGAAGTGGCTGCACTCCCCGCATTATACATATTGACATAACCTCGATTATTGTCAATCCTGATTTGGCCAGCGTTTGTATCCGGCCCATCAGGTAGAGGACCTCTCTATTATCTTCCTCCTGGGGCCTCCGAGGGCGCCAGCTGCGGTGTTTCTTCAAAGGGGCGTTATTAAACTCGGGAAGGCCCATCCGAACAGGGTCCGGAAGGGGGACGTCCTCCATATAAAACCACTCCGAAGGCCAGTCTTCGGATGTCTTCTTCGGAGTACCGGACATGTGTCCGGTCCCGGCGATGCGCCATATTTCGGCTCCGCCCACTTGATATATTGACCCCTCCTGTGTACGGGCTACGAGGCAGAATAGCCTCTTCCATAGCTCGAAATGAGCTTCGCAGCCCAAAAACAGCTCGCAAAGGGCGACATAGCCAGCGATGTGTAATATGGAGGCGGGAGTAAAATTATGCAGCTGGAGGCCGTAGAACTCCAGGAGCCCGCGGAGGAACGGATGGATTGGAAATCCAAGTCCCCTTAATAAGTAAGGGACAAGGCATACCCGCTCCCCCATAGAAGGGTTGGGAAAGCTCTCCGCTTGCTCCCCGCCATTATAAGTGGCTAGTCCAGCTCGAACGGGGACCATATACGCTGGAGGGAGGAATCCCTGGGTCTGTAACTCTACTAATTGGCTGTGGGGGACGGAACACTTCTTCCAATTGCCTGGCTTAGGGCTACGGGAGCGAGAGGAGGAGCTGCAATGGCCGGCCTTGATGGGATGGACTTTTCCGGGCACGCTCCGATGGATACTCGCTATGGGAGGACGGCGTGATCTGGATCTGAGGATCCCCGCCTCTTTAAATAAATGATTTACTTACATGGTTAGGGTGGCAAGTGTAAAAATGCCCCAACTTCTCGCATTCGCTCGACATGTGGAGGATAGCCATTATTAGGCGCAGAAGCCAAGGAGTGCAACATTCATGGGAAGCCGGACACTACTCGACAGGTACTCAGAATTTGGAGAAGAACCCGCCTTGCAATACCGAAGACAATCTGCGCGCCGGACTCATTGTCATTGAAGCTTGGTTCGGGGCCTACTGAGGGACTCTTGGATTAGGGGGTCCTCGGACTGCCGGACTATATACTTTGGCCGGACTATTGGACTATGAAGATACAAGATTGAAGACTTCTTCCCGTGTCCGGGTGGGACTCTCCTTTGCGTGGAAGGCAAGCTTGGCAATCCGGATATGTAGATCTCCTCCCTTGTAACCGACTCTGTGTAACCCTAGCCCCCTCCGGTGTCTATATAAGCCGGAGGGTTTAGTCCGTAGGACAACAACAATCATAACCATAGGCTAGCTTCTAGGGTTTAGCCACTACGATCTCGTGGTAGATCAACTCTTGTAATACTCATATCATCAAGATCAATCAAGCAGGAAGTAGGGTATTACCTCCATCAAGGGGGCCCGAACCTTGGTAAACATCGTGTCCCCCGCCTCCTGTTACCATCCGCCTTAGACGCACAGTTCGGGACCCCCTACCCGAGATCCGCCGGTTTTGACACCGACAGTCACCTGGTAACATTCCCCTTCAACGAGAAAATATACTTATATGCCCAAAATATTGATAGTCTTGCTTATACCATGACATAATGGTCAGGGGGATTCAAAGAGGCGTTGGAGATCGCTCAAGCGAATGAGCAAGAAGCCAAGAGGCTACAAGCTACAAGCGATCGCATGCTGAAGCAGGCCATTATTGAGAAAAACCAGCTCCAGGATTGCAAGACCCAGCTAGGCGAAAAGCTGAAAGATGTGCGGGCCCAGCTAGCCGATTCCGTGAAGGAAAACAAGAAGCTGCGAGGCGGTATATTCAGTATGTATCTGAGCTGTTTTGAAAGTAGTTCGGAGA
The DNA here is from genome assembly GCF_018294505.1 of Triticum aestivum. Taxonomy (NCBI): domain Eukaryota; kingdom Viridiplantae; phylum Streptophyta; class Magnoliopsida; order Poales; family Poaceae; genus Triticum; species Triticum aestivum. The sequence continues at coordinate 600,601,928 of NC_057802.1, forward strand.
TGGGAAAACTGATGTACCTATAACTGCAGGTATATTAACGGGCCGTCCTGAAGAGGAGGTGTCCGGATCGTCAAGTGATCTGCTGCAGAAGCTGTTGCAGGTGCACGAGCAGGCGCGGCTGGCGATGCGGAGTGTTGCCAAGGCTTTATGGCCATCCGCCTCCCCTCCAGGAAGCATGGAGGAGCTTGTAGAGCTCTTTAAAGGAGCGCGGCGACGTATCCGGCTATGGAAGATATCTGCCGTCCGAGAGGGTGCGTGAGAGGCTTGGGACATGGTGAAAACTCGGTATACCAAGCTTGATCCTAATCACATGGCGCGGGTCGGACCGGTAGGGTCGAATGGGGAAGAAATTCCCGTTAGTTTACTATATGACCAGGTAGAGGTGGCCGCTAGATATTCCCAGCAGGATTGTAAATTAGATTGCCTGTTAGATGGTATAGAGGCAGAAGTGTGTTAGTCCAAGTGACTATGTACTATCCTTGCTATGTGGAATTTCTAGCCGAATTGTATATCATTTGTCATGGCAGGCCTTTTCGCTTCAACCTCCGGACCCGAAGGTGCGGAGTGTTTCCGAATACCGTCACGGTCGAATAGGCTGGGGTATGCGTGGAAAACTAAGCGTAGGGGTCATAGTTGCTTGAACAGACAAGTTGTATCCAGCTAGTTATGTTATATTACGTTGTGTTGTAAGAAACATCTTCCAGGGAGAATAGTTCCGTTAAGGGTTCCTTTCCCTGGGTGTGCATGCATTAGTAGTCATGTCTGGACTGTGATGTGAAAATCACAGTCTGTATAGCTTCTAGGGGTTCACAATAGAGTGATTTGAAAAAATATTTTTCATCCACCGACCGAATATTCCCTTAAGAACGCTAGCTTTCGGCTTCACCCAGTCTAAGGTACACATTCGGCTGACCCGGCATTAACAATCGCAGAGGTGCTCCCTTTACCACCTAGCCGAACAGTCGGGAACGTAGGGGTAAGCACAGGAGCCAGGCAACCTAGCTTGGCCAAAACTTAAGTCATATCGATGCATATAATGGTGAAGAAAAAGACATATGGGAAAAACGCGTATGTATGATAAGCTTGATGCTTCAGAAAGTAATATTAACAAACTTCTGTGAAAGAAGCCCCCAGGTATAATGGGCGTACGTATGTAAAAAGGTCTACATTAGCACTGTTCGGTCGAGCCGAATGAGAGCTTTAAAGCGAAAAAATGGTGTAAAACGGGGAAAGAGTTATGGGAACTACAAGGGAGAAGGAGACTAACAAAGGGTTCGGCGCTAGGCATAGAACCTTCGGAGCCTGGCCGCGTTCCAGGGGTTTGGCTCCAGGCGATTGTCTGATGCGTTGCGAAGCCGGTACGCTCCTCCGGTAAGAACTTCGTCAATTATGAAGGGACCCTCACATTTGGGCTTGAGTTTGTCCTTTTTCTTCTCCGGCAAGTGTGACACCCCAAAATTTTTGGCCTGTTTTATTTATTAAAATGTTGCCAAGAAATAAAACTTTTCCAATTGTCAAGTTTTACCTTTTGTGATTCTGGATTCTTGCTTCAAGTGGGAAAAAAACTTTCAAAGGTATTGTTGGACTTGATAGCCCTCTTTATAAAATCAATCCTTTACCAGTGGATTTATTTGCATAATTATTTTTCATGAGTTTTATTCTTTTAAAATGATCTTTCATAATTTTGGAGCCTTTTTTGCACTGCAACACCTTGACAAATGCTTTTCAAAATTCCACCAAAATTTGGGGATGTCATGTGATGTTCCCACATCACTTCTATGCAAAAATACCTCTTGGACATTGGAGATTTTGAGCTCTACACCAACTTTTTTAATCTGGTCCAGTAGGCACTTTTGCACTGCAACCTTTTTAAATATTCTTCTAAAAATTCTTCCAAGTGTTTGGAGATGTCAGTGGATGCATACACTTCACCTTCAAGCAAAAACCCAGGGATGTTCTTTGGAAAATTTGAGAGGATCAACCTCTTTTGCATTCTGGTCCAAATTGGTGATTTGTACTGCAACCTTATTTTTTCTTTACTCTAGTAACCCTGAGCTTTTTCCTACTTGTAGCCCTCCCTACCAAACTCTTAAGTCCAGGAGATTGGGCTAAGTGCATGCTTTAAACCCTTTTTCTTTCTGTCCAAAACTGGAGTTTTGCAGAGCTTGCACTATCAACTTTCTGTTTTTGCCAAACTAATCTTACCACCATCTCCTACATCTAAAGAGACACTGATCTGGAGATTTTGGCCACTCCAAGAGTTGCCTAAGTGCATCTGGCAATTCTGTCGAACACCTGGTGTGCACAGTCATTTTTGGCAAGCTCTCTGGTTTGCATTGTGGACTTGAACCCCTGACCTATCCACCTTGTCCACTGAGTGCCTTGCTACCCCTACCTCCATCCTGTGCAGTGCCAGCTCCACCCTGGAGCTCTAGAGCGCGCTGGCATTTCGTCGAACAGGTGCCGTGCGTGCTCTGGGCGCGCCCAGAGCGCACGTTTTGCACGCGCGCGCACTACGCCGACACGCCACACTGCCGCGCTCGACGCGACCCGACCCTGGCCCCCTCTGCATCGCTGAACCGCGCACTAGCCGCCCCCTGCTCCACGGTATCTCTGGCGCCCTGCTGCGCCGCTGGCCGCGCCCTTGGCGGCACGCCGGCGTCGGCAGCGGATTCCACCGCGGACGGCGCCGCCCAAACCACCAGCGCACGCCAGCTGCCCCAGAGCACAGGCCGTGCTTATCCTCCCGCTTGTCAGAACATTTTCGTCGCCGCCACGATGCCCTGCAACTACAGGAAAGTGGTCGCCGGCGATCTTATCTTCTGCCGCCGCGGAGCTCGCCTCATCACGCTATAAAAAGGGGACCCCGAACCCCTCCGAGCACTCACGCGACATCAGACACTCCCCGTAGAGCTTCCCACGCAGTAGACCGACCCGTAGTGGCCGTCTTCCTCAACTCCGGCCAGCTCGGCCGCCGCCAAGCTCCGGAGCGATTCGTCGCAGCCGACCATCCTTTTGCCAATCCAGCGCCACCAAGAACTTCCCCGTAGTCTTGCGGAGCTGCCCAGCTACCCAACTGCGGTCGGAGACCACCGGAGCACCAAAGTCACTTCACCACCATAGCTTTTCTCCGCCGCGGAGCTCGCCGCCGGCGATTTCTTCCACCTCAGACGACCCTTCGACCACCCAAAGGACCGCCTCGGTCTAGCCGTTCCATCCCCGCCCTTGGATGCCCGTGAGGCGCTGCCGTTCGTCGACGGCGATCGCCAGAGCCCCGCTCCCGTCGGGCAGAAGGGAGGAGAAGGAGGGAAGAAACGGTCAAACCTGACCAGTGGGCCCTCCGGACCCACTGTCAGCGACTCGCACGTCCGCCCTCTCTCTGTTTAAGTGAAGGCGCAAAACCCCGCGTACGTTTCTCTGCTGCGAAAGCGTATTTCCCTCGAAGCGTTTTCCTTTTTCTGGTTTTATTTAAAAACAGAGTTTGACCAAACTTTGACTGGCTATAACTTTTAAAATAAAACTCCAAATGAGTTGATTCTTTTTCCTACCTCTCTCAAATTTCATCTAGTTTATCTTAAGATTTATTTCAAAAAATATTTGAGACAGGTTTTGGTACTGTGTTTGAAATATTTGTATTTGTGTATTTTGCAAAATAGGATTTTTGGAGGAAAAGGAAAGCTTCCAATAAGTGCATCCTTTGCATACTCTTGAAGGAAAGCATTTCTGAACTCTGGCATAATATTTTGGGAGGTGTTTTGATATGGTTACAACACCTTTTTGACTTGGAGTATGTGATAGCTTTATGTATCGATATGGTCTCGTGCATGAGTGCACTTTGGAGTTGTTTTGTGGTCAGCAATGGATACGCTAGTGATTTGGGTCATCCTCGTGAGCTTCTCTTGCACACCGGTAGGAAGCCGGGAAAGTCGTGGTCTTGGGTAGACACGAGCTTGTCCCTAATCCCTCGTCGAGACGAGTATGCCCGGCATAGCATGGTGAGGCTCGAGGAGTGGTGATTTATTTCACTAGTGGTAATATTGTTGGTGGATACTTGGACCACCTGAGTCGGTTGTAGACCGAGTCTTGATCAATAGCTTCCTTCTTTATCGGTACCACCATTTGTCCCTGCAGGGGACAGGGTATGGTTCAGTAGGTTGTCAACCCCTTTCCAAAGCACACACCGTACAGAGAGGCCGTGATGAAGGTCCCGTGGCCACGGATTAAAGCCTGTCATTCGGTCCGGGGGCATGGGTGTTTCGGTTGTGGCCGAAGGGGATAGCTTCCCCAGTTTGCGCGCGGTATAAATTTTGTGATCCCATGCTACGTCGAGGTTGTAGCCTCCCCACTTAGAGTTTTGCTTGGCAGGTGTCGTGGGTGATTCCAGACACTGATGAGTTAAGCTGGTGTGTGCAGGTCAGGCGTGTTTTCAGTCAAAAGACCGTAGACGGAATTAGTCCCGAGGGACTGAGTAATCCCGTTACTCGTGGAAATTGGTACTCCCTCTGCAGAGGATATATCCTGTTGGATAGTCATGTTCTTGAGTAGAAACCACAGTCCGAGTTGAGTCTAGTGACGGTATTCGGATGGAGAACGATTTAACTAGAACTCTGTAACGGTATTCGGATGGAGACACGGTTAACTGGATCATAGCAACGGTATTCGGATGGAGATACGGCTTGACTAAATTATCGGTTTTCGGATGGAGAAACGACAGATCTAAGTTCTGTTTAAGATTATGGCATATGGATTATGATCTTTATTATTTTGGACTAACCATTTGTATTACGTATATTTTTGAGTATCCCTGGGATGGTTCTACCTCCTGGATATTCACTGTGATTATTCTCTTATAAGCCCTTTCTGTGGCGTCGCTCAGACGCCCGACTGCGGTATGCTTGTTGTTCATTTACCTTTTATAAGCCCTTTATGTGGTGTCGCTCAGACGCCCCACTGCGGCATTATTATTTCTGCATTTTCCGCTCGAGGAGTCATTCAGACACTCGTTTGGCACCAGTATTACTATTCTGCATTTTCCGCTCGAGGAGTCATTCAGACACTCGTTTGGCACCAGTATTACTATTCTGCATTTTCTGCTCGAGGAGTCATTCAGACACTCGTTTGGCACCAGTATTACTATTCTGCATTTTCCGCTCGAGGAGTCATTCAGACACTCGTTTGGCAGCAGTATTACTATTCTGCTTTTTTTCCGCTTGAGGAGTCATTCAGACACTCGCTTGGCCCCCAGTATTTTATTTTGGTACATTTTTAACCATATGTGTGCATCTTGGTCTTTCGTATTTTTCGTGACAGACGTGTGATCATCTAGTTAATTCGGAGCATGTTTGATGTATTATACCCATGTTCTTAATGTTTGCGAGTACATTCAAACGTACTCACTGGCTTGTCCCTGGCTATTGTCTTGGCCAGATTTCTTGCATGAAGGTAAGCATCGTGGTGACAACCTCGGAGCCTATGTTGTTGACGTTTGCAGCCTCGCGAAGATAGGAGTTATCCTGGTCAGCTGTTCTTGTGGGAAATGGAGTCCCATAGACGCAGATGTTTCCAACCGCTTCCGCCCTCAACCATTAGAAACCAAGTGTTGTACTCCCAGGCCTAAATGGTCTTGTACTGCATATTTTGTTCCTTGCTTGGATTTCTTGTATCAAGTTGGTACCTCATCAGCTAACAGTAATCCTGGGGCTGGTGAGCACACAGGCCGTTTTTCTGGGAATTTATATCCCAAAAATCCGGTCGTGACAGACTTGGTATCAGAGCCAGGCTGACTATTGGCTGATCCTATCTTAGCCAGGTCAATAAACCTAGGTTAACCGAACCACCAGACCTTAGACTAACCCCGGTCAAGCTTCCCGCGTAATGTAGCCCCACAGTGACCCGACGTCCTTTTCGGCGGTCGGTGCCCAACCTATCAGCCTAGCCCGTCGATCACGCGCCAGTGACCGACACCCAACCCATCTCTATCGCAAGCGTGCGGAGGAAGACTCCGTCCCCTTTCCCTATAAAAAGGGCACGCTAGCCACACACAGCACAGCACAGCCTCTTTCCACAAACCCAGCCACGATGCCTGGTCCCATTGTCCACAATGAGACCACAGCGACCAACCTTGGAGGTTTTGTGACCGTGCTCGCAAACCTCACCCGCCGTGCCTATGCGTTGGAGGAGCCCCCTGAGTATGTTGTGTACCAAGGACCCATGTACGGTGAAAGCCGTCAGTACTGGGCCACTGTGCACATCTACGGTAGGGGTCTGTCGCCAGAGCGCCCCTACAGGTTCACTGGAAGGACAACTTCCTTCGAGCCACAAGCCATCCAACTGGCAGCCCGCGAAGCTATAGTTCAACTCCGGCACCTGTCGCCCAGAGTTAACTGTCGCTCGTTCCACTACTACGCTAGTCGTGACGGGTATGGTAGGCCGCCCCAAGTTGCCAACGGAGATCACGAGACGGATCCTGCGTTGTTGCATCTGGTACGCTATGTAAGCGCACTGGAGCAATTGTTCGATCAGGTCACTCTCGATCTGATCGCAGCTCGTGGAGAGCTGGTCCGCCAAGCCCCGTCGAGAAGAGAAGCAGAGTCCGACACCGACAACCCAGTCGTGCTGTTCGGACACCCGATCGATCCCTCGAGGTCTGCGCCAGCCCTCAACCAGAGCAATTTGGTGACCCCAGAAGCGCTTCGCCGCCTTTTGGAGACCCATTCCAACGGGATCTGGGCCAGCAACCCCCGGGATGGTCATCACCTTTTCCCCGACCCTGCAGCACCTCAGCCTCAGCCAGCAAATCCCAACGGTGAGAACCGTGGAGAAGCATCGGCGTCCGCAAGGCCAGCCCACTTAGACATCAACGAAGTAGACTAAGTCGCTCAAAGTTGTATCGAGCCATTGTTTTCCTACGCTTTGTAATGTGTGGCCTTGTAGCGCTTTTGTTGCATGCTGTCTGTTTGAGCGCTCCTATTTTTGGAGTAGTAGCTATGCATATGTACGTTGGCGTACAGTTGCATTTTTAATTTCGGGCGCAGCTACCTAGACCAACCCCGTCGGCACCCACAGTAATGCGTCACATTTATGTGATGTGTATATCTGTGGCTTTGACCCGAGTACAGGATCGCCACCCAGTCACCTTTTCTCCAGTAATTGATCCCAGCCCCGGTGCTATATAAAGGCCACTTCGTGACCTTGCCAAGCACTCCCCACCTTTGTGCGCAGCACTCACAGCCTTTCCTTGCCATGTCGACCCCCAGTATTTATCTAAGAACCCCAGACGCAACCCCCGGCAGTTTTGTCAAATTATTGTGGGACTTTACCTGCAGTACTATGAGTGCCACCCGTCCACCCCAGTACGAGTTGCTCAAATCGAGGATCACTCCTTCCACCTCGAAATATTGGGCATTGGTGCACATCCCTCCCGCCTACCCAAACCAAGATCCCACGGAAGTCTCCTTCTTGGGGAAATCCATGCCGACTCCGCAGATGGCCATAGAAGCTGCTGCGTACGAGGCGCTCACTCGTCTTCGATTCGCAGTACCCTATGCCAGCGAGCGAGGATACTACTATTTTCCGAGTCGTGCAGCACCCGGTGAAGTTGCATCTTTTCCCGGTGGGCGCTTTGAGAGAGATCCAGTACTGGCCAACCTTGCGCAGTACGTCATCGCTCAGGAGCGTTTAATTCAGCAAGTAATGGGTTATCTCCAGAGCCTCGCTGATTTAAATCCTCGGATCGCTATTGGCAGACCACTGAGGCCTGACCAAGAAGGGCGCATTCATCGGCTGGTCAACCCGCTTCCCCCAATAGAAGAGGAGTGTGCCCCAGTGCCAGAGGCGTTTTCTCAGGACCCTGTCTTTTTACCGTTTTCCATGTAATCGCCTCCGGTGTATTTATTGTCCAGTACTTGTGTTTATGTGTTGCAGCATGTTCGTAAAATTTTTGTGCGACGAAACCATTTCTTTTTGCTTTAGTTTCAATTATGTGAGCAGTTTTACTACTGTTGGTTTTGTTTTAATTATTTCTTCTCTCACAACATACTTTACGAGGAGATTTCATTCCCCCGTGTCACTGCCGCGTATGCATTTTCTCGACATGGATCTTTATTCGCGCAGCATCGTTACAGCAAACTCTCAGCAGCCACCACTCGACCTCGAGCACTGTTACAAACCCTTGAGCACAATTTTGCGCCTATCTAACCACCCCCGAGGATACCACAGTCTCAGTAAGAGAGATTTGTGAGTGTTCCTTCAAGCGCGAGCTGCCCCAGCACTCCGACAGCAGTCAGCCCCGATGCCGCGCCTAATCCACGTGATCGCCGCCACCGCGAAGAGCTAACACTCGTGCGGCAGCATCACGACGATCTTCCAGGATCATCGCGCACAGGAGCACGGAGAACCCCAGCAGCACCGCCAAGCCTCCACACACCAGGACCACGTACCAGTCCGGCATTGCCTCCGCCATTAGAGCCTCGGCTCGAGCTCCTGCCAGCAGCTATGGAGGAGAAGGAAGGAGGAGTGGAAGCGAGGCCGGGTGTGAGCAAGAAGAGAGGAGCACCGCGATCGTTTTATAGCCCGAGATCGGTGTACGGTGGGCGAGGTCCACCAGCGCCACTCGTCGCTCGACCGCCGGTGTTCGGAGGCGAGTCCGCGAGCAGTGCCGACAGCGCCTGGCCCGCGAGGTGAGTGCACGCTGCACCGGCAGCTAGCACGCCGCGCACTACCACGGTACGGCCTCGATGCCCTACGAGCTAGGCATCGCCGGTGGAGGAAGCGCGGGAGAACGCGCGAGAGAGAAGAGAGGGCCAGAGGTAGGAGAAGAGGCCGACAGTGGGCCCTGGACCCATCTGTCAGCCAGAGAAAGCACTGTGCTCTCAGGTGCGACCAGCGTATTTTAGTAATTTAGAATTTATTCTAAATTACTGTATCCGCGTAGAAATAACTCGTTTTCCCTAAACCGTGGATTTTTCCACGGCACGCCAGTGTACCACACTGTGGTTTTACACCACTTATTGCCCTCTCATTGTAGCCGTTTGTTTTTATGCAACTGGAGGATTTCTTTGATAAAAACAAATTTATTTCAAAACAATTCCTGTTCAAAACAGCTTTTAACAAATCTCGAGGACGAGATTTTTTTCTTAAGGGGGGTAGTGTTGTAACACCCCAAAAATTTTGGCCTGTTTTATTTATTAAAATGTTGCCAGGAAATAAAACTTTTCCAATTGTCAAGTTTTACCTTTTGTGATTCTGGATTTTTGCTTCAAGTGGGAAAAAAACTTTCAAAGGTATTGTTGGACTTGATAGCCCTCTTTATAAAATCAATCCTTTACCAGTGGATTTATTTGCATAATTATTTTTCATGAGTTTTATTCTTTTAAAATGATCTTACATAATTTTGGAGCCCTTTTTGCACTGCAACACCTTGACAAATGCTTTTAAAAATTCCACCAAAATTTGGGGATGTCATGTGATGTTCCCACATCACTTCTATGCAAAAATACCTCTTGGACATTGGAGATTTTGAGCTCTACACCAACTTTTCCAATCTGGTCCAGTAGGCACTTTTGCACTGCAACCTTTTTAAATATTCTTCTAAAAATTCTTCCAAGTGTTTGGAGATGTCAGTGGATGCATACACTTCACCTTCAAGCAAAAACCCAGGGATGTTCTTTGGAAAATTTGAGAGGATCAACCTCTTTTGCATTCTGGTCCAAATTGGTGATTTGTACTGCAACCTTATTTTTTCCTTGCTCCAGTAACCCTGAGCTTTTTCCTACTTGTAGCCCTCCCTACCAAACTCTTAAGTCCAGGAGATTGGGCTCATTGGAGGTTTTGAAGTGCATGCTTTAAACCCTTTTTCTTTCTGTCCAAAACTGGAGTTTTGCAAAGCTTGCACTATCAACTTTCTGTTTTTGCCAAACTAATCTTACCACCATCTCCTGCATCTAAAGAGACACTGATCTGGAGATTTTGGCCACTCCAAGAGTTGCCTAAGTGCATCTGGCAATTCTATCGAACACCTGGTGTGCACAGTCATTTTTGGCAAGCTCTCTGGTTTGCATTGTGGACTTGAACCCCTGACCTATCCACCTTGTCCACTGAGTGCCTTGCTACCCCTACCTCCATCCTGTGCAGTGCCAGCTCCATCCTGGAGCTCTAGAGCGCGCTGGCATTTCGTCGAACAGGTGCCGTGCGTGCTCTGGGCGCGCCCAGAGCGCACATTTTGCACGCGCGCGCACTACGCCGACACGCCGCACTGCCGCGCTCGACGCGACCCGACCCTGGCCCCCTCTGCATCACTGAACCGCGCACTAGCCGCCCCCTGCTCCACGGTATCTCTGGTGCCCTGCTGCGCCGCTGGCCGCGCCCTTGGCGGCACGCCGGTGTCGGCAGCGGATTCCACCGCGGACGGCGCCGCCCAAACCACCAGCGCACGCCAGCTGCCCCAGAGCACAGGCCGTGCTTATCCTCCCGCTCGTCGGAATGTTTTCGTCGCCGCCACGATGCCCTGCAACTACAGGAAAGTGGTCGCCGGCGATCTTATCTTCTGCAGCCGCGGAGCTCGCCTCGTCACGCTATAAAAAGGGGACCCCGAACCCCTCCGAGCACTCACGCGACATCAGACACTCCCCGTAGAGCTTCCCACGCAGTAGATCGACCCGTAGTGGCCGTCTTCCTCAACTCCGGCCAGCTCGGCCGCCGCCAAGCTCCGGAGCGATTCGTCGTAGCCGACCATCCTTTTGCCAATCCAGCGCCACCAAGAACTTCCCCGTAGTCTTGCGGAGCTGCCCAGCTACCCAACTGCGGTCGGAGACCACCGGAGCACCAAAGTCACTTCACCACCGTAGCTTTTCTCCGCCGCGGAGCTCGCCACCGGCGATTTCTTCCACCTCAGACGACCCTTCGACCACCCAAAGGACCGCCTCGGTCTAGCCGTTCCATCCCCGCCCTTGGATGCCCGTGAGGCGCTGCCGTTCATCGACGGTGATCGCCAGAGCCCCGCTCCCGTCGGGCAGAAGGGAGGAGAAGGAGGGAAGAAATGGTCAAACCTGACCAGTGGGCCCTCTGGACCCACTGTCAGTGACTCGCACGTCCGCCCTCTCTCTGTTTAAGTGAAGGCGCAAAACCCCGCGTACGTTTCTCTGCTGCGAAAGCGTATTTCCCTCGAAGCGTTTTCCTTTTTCTGGTTTTATTTAAAAACAGAGTTTGACCAAACTTTGACTGGCTATAACTTTTAAAGTAAAACTCCAAATGAGTTGATTCTTTGTCCTACGTCTCTCAAATTTCATCTAGTTTATGTTAAGATTTATTTCAAAAATATTTGAGACAGGTTTTGGTACTGTGTTTGAAATATTTGTATTTGTGTATTTTGCAAAATAGGATTTTTGGAGGAAAAGGAAAGCTTCCAATAAGTGTATCCTTTGCATACTCTTGAAGGCAAGCATTTCTAAACTCTGGCATAATATTTTGGGAGGTGTTTTGATATGGTTACAACACCTTTTTGACTTGGAGTATGTGATAGCTTTATGTATCGATATGGTCTCGTGCATGAGTGCACTTTGGAGTTGTTTTGTGGTCAGCAATGGATACGCTAGTGATTTGGGTCATCCTCGTGAGCTTCTCTTGCACACCGGTAGGAAGCCGGGAAAGTCGTGGTCTTGGGTAGACACGAGCTTGTCCCTAATCCCTCGTCGAGACGAGTATGCCCGGCATAGCATGGTGAGGCTCGAGGAGTGGTGATTTATTTCACTAGTGGTAATATTGTTGGTGGATACTTGGACCACCTGAGTCGGTTGTAGACCGAGTCTTGATCAATAGCTTCCTTTTGTTGGTACCACCATTTGTCCCTGCAGGGGACAGGGTATGGTTCAGTAGGTTGTCAACCCCTTTCCAAAGCACACACCGTACAGAGAGGCCGTGATGAAGGGTCCCATGGCCATGGATTAAAGCCTGTCATTCGGTCCGGGGGCATGGGTGTTTCGGTTGTGGCCGAAGGGGATAGCTTCCCCAGTTTGCGCGCGGTATAAATTTTGTGATCCCATGCTACGTCGAGGTTGTAGCCTCCCCACTTAGAGTTTTGCTTGGCAGGTGTCGTGGGTGATTCTAGACACTGGTGAGTTAAGCTGGTGTGTGCAGGTCAGGCGTGTTTTCAGTCAAAAGACCGTAGACGGAATTAGTCCCGAGGGACTGAGTAATCCCGTTACTCGTGGAAATTGGTACTCCCTCTGCAGAGGATATATCCTGTTGGATAGTCATGTTCTTGAGTAGAAACCACAGTCCAAGTTGAGTCTAGTGACGGTATTCGGATGGAGAACGATTTAACTAGAACTCTGTAACGGTATTCGGATGGAGACACGGTTAACTGGATCATAGCAACGGTATTCGGATGGAGATACGGCTTGACTAAATTATCGGTTTTCGGATGGAGAAATGACAGATCTAAGTTCTGTTTAAGATTATGGCATATGGATTATGATCTTTATTATTTTGGACTAACCATTTGTATTACGTATATTTTTTAGTATCCCTGGGATGGTTCTACCTCCTGGATATTCACTGTGATTATTCTCTTATAAGCCCTTTCTGTGGCGTCGCTCAGACGCCCGACTGCGGTATGCTTGTTGTTCATTTACCTTTTATAAGCCCTTTATGTGGTGTCGCTCAGACGCCCGACTGCGGCATTATTATTTCTGCATTTTCCGCTCGAGGAGTCATTCAGACACTCGTTTGGCACCAGTATTACTATTCTGCATTTTCCGCTCCAGGAGTCATTCAGACACTCGTTTGGCACCAGTATTACTATTCTGCATTTTCCGCTCGAGGAGTCATTCAGACACTCGTTTGGCACCAGTATTACTATTCTGCATTTTCCGCTCGAGGAGTCATTCAGACACTCGTTTGGCACCAGTATTACTATTCTGCTTTTTTTCCGCTTGAGGAGTCATTCAGACACTCGCTTGGCCCCTAGTATTTTATTTTGGTACATTTTTAACCATATGTGTGCATCTTGGTCTTTCGTATTTTTCGTGACAGACGTGTGATCATCTAGTTAATTCGGAGCATGTTTGATGTTATACCCGTGTTCTTAATGTTTGCGAGTACATTCAAACGTACTCACTGGCTTGTCCCTGGCTATTGTCTTGGCCAGATTTCTTGCATGAAAGTAAGCATCGCGGTGACAACCTCGGAGCCTACGTTGTTGACGTTTGCAGCCTCGCGAAGATAGGAGTTATCCTGGTCAGCTGTTCTTGTGGGAAATGGAGTCCCATAGACGCAGATGTTTCCAACCGCTTCCGCCCTCAACCATTAGAAACCAAGTGTTGTACTCCCAGGCCTAAATGGTCTTGTACTGCATATTTTGTTCCTTGCTTGGATTTCTTGTATCAAGTTGGTACCTCATCAGCTAACAGTAATCCTGGGGCTGGTGAGCACACAGGCCGTTTTTCTGGGAATTTATATCCCAAAAATCCGGTCGTGACAGCAAGCGTAGAATGAGTTCGCCGACGTTGTAAGTCTTGGCCCGTACTTCTCTGCTTTGATATCTTCGAGCCTGCTGTTGATAAAATGCTGAACCAGCTTTGGCAACGGCGCGCTCCTCCTCCAGGGCGTCTAGGCTGTCCTGCCGATCCAAATCGGCCTCTTTCTCTTCGTACATGCGCACTCGAGGTGAGTCATGTATAATATCGCTGGGCAATACAGCCTCTGCGCCGTACACCATGAAGAAAGGTGTGTATCCGGTAGTGCAGTTGGGCGTGGTCCGCAGCCCCCAGAGTACGGAGTCGAGCTCCTCGACCCAGTGTTTGTATGATTCTTTCAAAGACCGCACTAGTCTGGGTTTGATGCCGCTCATAATAAGACCATTAGCTCGCTCGACTTGACCGTTTGTTTGCGGGTGGTAGAGAGAGGCGTAACTGAGCTTAATGCCCAGATTAGCACACCAGTTTTTCACCTCATCAGCTGTGAAATTCGAACCGTTATCGGTGATGATGCTATGCGGTACACCATAATGGTGTACCACGTCGGATATAAATGCGATCACCGGTCCGGACTCGGCCGTTTTAACTGGTCTAGCCTCTATCCACTTGGTGAATTTGTCCACCATGACCAGCAGATATTTTTTCTTATGGCTTCCCCCTTTAAGGGGTCCGACCATGTCCAAGCCCTAGACCGCAAAGGGCCATGTAATGGGGATTGTTTGTAGAGCGGTTGGGGGCATATGGCTTTGGTTGGCGAAGAGTTGGCATCCGACACAGCGCTGGACGAGGTCCTGTGCGTCTACTTGGGCCGTAGGCCAGTAAAATCCTATACGGAAGGCCTTGCTGACAAGTGCCCGGGCTGTGGCGTGGTGCCCACCGAGACCGGCGTGAATTTCTGCCAAGAGTTGCCGGCCCTCCTCCTCGGAGATACATCTTTGAAGGACTCCGGTGGTGCTTTTCTTGTAGAGCTCTCCTTCGTGAACTTTATAGGCCTTCGAACGCCGGACTATGTGGCAAGCCTCGTTCTGATCTTCTGGGAGCTCCTTCCTATGAAATTAGGCCAAGAATGGTTCGGTCCACGGGGCAATTACTGCCATAATGAGGTGGGCCGATGGTATTACTTCGGTGGTTGAGCCTCCGATGATGTCGGCACGTTCGTTATCTGTGTTTGTGTTCGGAGCAGGACTGTTGTTGCTATCTCCCCCTTGCCATACCACAGATGGCTTAAAGAGTCTTTCGAGGAAGATGTTAGGTGGGACGGGGTCGCGCTTAGCGCCGATGCGAGCAAGGACGTCTGCCGCCTGGTTACTTTCGCGGGCGATGTGATGAAATTCGAGTCCCTCGAACCGAGCCGACATCTTCAAGACGGCATTGCGATAAGCTGCCATCTTTGGATCTTTGGCATCAAAGTCTCCATTAATTTGGGATATTGCGAGGTTTGAGTCCCCGCGCACCTCCAGCCATTGTATGCCCATTGATACGGCCATCCGGAGGCCATGTAGCAAGGCCTCGTATTCGGCTGCGTTGTTGGAGTCTGTGTATAATATTTGGAGTACGTACTGGACGATATCTCCTGTGGGGGATGTTAATACGACGCCCGCCCCTAGCCCTGCCAACATCTTGGAGCCGTCAAAATGCATCACCTAGTTGGAATACGCGCTGTACTCTTTAGGGAGTTCGGCTTCTGTCCATTCAGCGACGAAGTCGGCCAGTACCTGGGATTTGATGGCTCTACGTGGTTTGTACATGATGTCGAATGGCAGGAGCTCAATGGCCCATTTGGCAATCCTGCCCGTTGCGTCCCTGTTGTTAATTATATCATTGAGGGGCACTTCGGAGGCCATCGTGATAGAGCACTCCTAAAAGTAGTGTCGCAATTTTCGGGATGCCATGAAGACTACATATGCTATTTTTTTATAATGAGGGTACTAGGATTTGCATGGTGTGAGGACGGTGGATACGTAGTATACCGGCTTCTGAAGCGGGAATTTGTGCCCGTCCTGTTCTCGTTCGACGACGAGTATGGCGCTCACCACCTGATGTGTTGCTGATATGTATAAGAGCATTGGTTCGCCGGCGTTTGGCGCGGCCAGGATTGGGTTGCTTGCCAGAAGTGATTTTATTTCTTCCAGTCCGGCCATCGTCGCGTCTGTCCACTTGAAGTTATCGGTGCGCCGTAGAAGGCGATAGAGCGGCAGCGCCTTTTCTCCCAACCTGGAGATGAAGCGGCTTAAAGCTGCCACGCACCCAGCGAGTTTTTGGACCTGCTTTAGTTCGGTTGGCGTAGCCAGTTGCGATAGAGCTCGGATTTTGGCTGGATTTGCTTCAATTCCTCTATTGGAAATGATGAAGCCTAATAGCTTACCGGCGGGGACGCCGAAGACGCACTTTTCCGGGTTAAGCTTGATGTTGTATGTCCGGAGGTTGTTGAATGTGAGACGCAAGTCGTCTATTAGTGTTTCGACGTGTCTAGTTTTGATGACGACGTCGTCCATGTAGGCCTCCACTGTTTTGCCGATCTGTTTCTCGAGGCATGTTTGGATCATGCGTTGGTAGGTGGCGCCGGCGTTCTTGAGCCCGAAAGGCATGGTGTTGAAGCAGAACGGCCCGTATGGAGTGATGAATGCTGTTGCGGCTTGATCGGACTCCTTCATTTTGATTTGATGGTATCCGGAATATGCATCAAGGAAGCACAGCGAGTCGTGACCTGCGGTAGCGTCAATGATTTGATCGATGCGGGGAAGAGGGAAGGGATCCTTAGGGCAAGCCTTGTTAAGGTCTTTGAAATCGACGCATAGGCGCCAGGATTTATCCTTCTTTGGTACCATTACCAAGTTTGCCAGCCAGTCCGGATGTTTGATGTCTTTGATGAATCCAGCCTCGATGAGTTTGGCTAGCTCCTCCCCCATAGCTTGTTGTTTGGGTTCGGAAAAGAGCCGTAGAGTTTGCTTGACCGGCTTATATCCCTTTAGTATGTTAAGGCTATGTTCGGCCAACTTGCGCGGGATTCCTGGCATATCGGAAGGTTGCCAGGCGAATATATCCCAATTTACGCGCAGGAAGTCTCGTAGTGCGGCGTCGACTGCGGGGCTGAGTTGCGCTCCGATGGACGCTGTCTTCTTCGGGTCTGTTGGATGGACCTGAAATTTGACTATTTCCTCTGCTGGCTTGAAGGAAGTGGATTTGGGTCGTTTGTCCAGGATCACATCGTCCTTATCCATGGTGGAGCGTAGTGCGGTTAGTTCTTCGGCTGCAAGGGCCTCAGACAATGCCTCGAGGGCCAAGGATGCGGTTTTATTCTCGGCGCGGAGGGCTATGTCTGGATCGCTAACGAGGGTGATTATTCCATTGGGCCCGGGCATTTTTAGCTTCATATACCCATAATGAGGTATGGCTTGAAAGCGCATGAAGGCCTCTCTTCCTAACAGGGCGTGGTACCCACTGTTGAAAGGGGCCACCTGGAAAGTTACTTCTTCGGATCGATAATTCTCCGGCGTGCCGAATACCACATCAAGTGTAATTTTTCCTGCACACCGAGCTTCCCGGCTAGGAATGATACCTCGAAAGGTTGTGCTGCTTTTCTCGATGCGGCTCCTGTCTATTTCCATCTTGTGTAGCGTGTCCTCGTAAATGAGGTTTTTAATCCGCTGCCGCCGTCCATGAGGACTTTTGTAAGTCGAAAGCCATCCATGATGGGACTGAGGACTAGGGCAGCTGGCGCTCGGACTGTTCTGTATTTAGGTTCGTCATTGGCGTTGAAGGTTATGGCCGTGTCGTTCCAGGGGTCAATTGCAGCGACCCTTTTACGCTTGTTGTTTGAAGCGAATGTCTCGAAGACTGCCAATACTCTATTGTCATCGTTTGCTGGAGGGTGTTGTTCTGGGGTGTCCTTGATAAGGATGTCCTCGCCGCTCTTGGCTACCTGCCGGAGTATCCAACATGCTCTAAGGCTGTGGGTTGCCACGGTATCCGGCGCGTGTGTATTTTGCATGGGCCACTGAGCCATCCCTCCAGGACGGTGCCGTGCAACATGATAGGTTTATGTTTTTTGACTGTTCGGCTAGGCGTGCCACGAGGGCGCGTCCTTTTTGCCTGTAGGGGGAGCCGGGATGGTTCCCAGCAAGCCGCCTGAGCTTTCCAGGCGCTTTCCATCGTGCTGTACTTTTTTACGATAGTTTCTAGGTCAGCGAACTTTGGTATGCGGCGGCGATTGATGGCGTTAAGGATACCTTCGTCCGCGCAGTTGTTGGAGAATGCTGCTATCGCGTCTTCGTCGCGGCAATCTTTTACCTTATTTTTAACAAGGAGGAATCTGGCCCAGAAGTGGTGGACCGTTTCCTGAGGCTGTTGTTTGATGCTCCTGAGAGTAACTATGTCCGGGTGGGTGGGTGGATTGAATCCGAGCCCTGACCCGATTTTGGATCCGGAGTTTGGATGTCTGTCGGGCCGGACGGTTCGGGCCCCGGGATATCGACTGATTTTTTAGGCTCGCCATCCAACTCTATGTTCGGAAGAAGAGACATACTTTCCTACCGGACATTATCCGGCTCTTCGAGACCGGTGATCCGAACATAGTTTGTCTTCAATATAGTGGAAGAGTTGCTCCGCTCCTCGACTATCGCTATCTGATGGGTGATCGGGGGAGTTTTAATTTCTCTCTGGTCGGGTTTAAGCCCGACCCGATCGTCGTCTGTAGCGACCCCCAAGGCGGCCATGCGATCTAGGAGTTCGTTCAACGACGCTAACTCCATTGGATCCATGCGGGCGGAGTATTCGGGATCAACGCGGAGGCGACTTTCGATGACTTGAGAGGTCTTCATCGGCTTAAGAGCCGAGCAGGCGGTCATAACGAAGCCGCCGAGCCGGAGGGTCTGGCCTGGGGTCAGGGCTCCTCCGGAGATGATATTATCCTTGACAACAAGGCGAGTCATCAACCCTCTTGGCGACGGCACAGCGGAACTCTCAATGAAAGCACCAATGTCGGTGTCAAAACCGGCGGATCTCGGGTAGGGGGTCCCGAACTGTGCGTCTAGGATCGATGGTAACAGGAGACGGGGGACACAATCTTTACCCAGGTTTGGGCCCTCTCTATGGAGGTAATACCCTACTTCCTGCTTGATTGATCTTGATGAATATGAGTGTTACAAGAGTTGATCTACCACGAGATCGTAATGGCTAAACCCTAGAAGTCTAGCCTAGGAGTATATGGTAATGAATCTGTCCTATCCGGACTATGCTCTCCGGTTTATATAGACACCGGGGAGATCTAGGGTTACATGGAGTCAGTTAGATAGGAGGAAATCTTCATAATCGGTCGCCTAGCTTGCCTTCCACGCCAAGTAGAGTCCAATCCGGACACGGGTATTGTCTTCGGCCTTCGTATCTTCACAGCCCATCAGTCCGGCCCATGGATAACAGGTCGGACACCCGAGGACCCCTTTGTCCAGGACTCCCTCAGCCACCGTCCAAACCTCGACGTATCGCCACGAAACCATGTATTTCTGATTAAATATATACTTATGTATCTAGAAATGATTTTTGGAAAAAAAATAAAGATCAAACTATAAGGCAGCTGCAATTCAAATTTGACCCGCTTCCTACTAAATCAGGAGGAATTTGTCTTTTTCACCAGAGGTGGATCAAAACTTTTGAAACCCAACCATTTTGTCAATTGTGCATTAAATATGGCCTAGTATTTTATAAAATTGATTTGGTCCAATTTTGCAACAAATATATGGTAGGTCCTTCACAAAAAAACTCATTTTGGGCACTCGGAAAATGGAAAATTGATTTTTCGTCGAATGAAAATAAAAACTCCCTTAGGCAACATTGTTTGCCATTCCAAGATGCCCCCTTGTGCATGATATGAGATCATTTGAACAAACTATGCCATGAATGTGGCCATAAGATTGATCATTTGGCTTGAAAGCCATGAATCTTCACACATGATAGCTCATTTCTGAGAACACTATTTCAAATGAAGTTGTATTACAAGTTTATTATTTTTCCTGGTAACTTGGTCACATGTAATGACACGATGCGAAGGTTTTCCATTTTTTTAATTTTTTATGCTTGTTTCAAAATGCGGTCAAAATGGCGGGAATGACCGTTCCTAGCTAGTGGTTGAAGCTAGGAATTTTTTTGGTGTTTCTCTGATTAAATATATACTTATGTACCTAGAAATGATTTTTGTAAAAAATAAAGAGCAAACTATGAGGCAGCTGCAGTTCAAATTTGACCCGCTTCCTCCTGAATCGGCGGGAATTTGTCTTTTTCACCAGAGGTGGATCAAAACTTTTGACACCCAACCATTTGGTCAATTGCGCATTAAATATGGCCTAGTATTTTATAAAATTGATTTGGTCCAATTTTGCAACAAATATATGGTAGGTCATTCACAAAAAAAACTCATTTCGGGCACTCGGAAAATGGAAAATTGATTTTTCGTCCAAAGAAAATGAAAACTCCCTTAGGCAACATTGTTTGCCATTTCAAGATGCCCCCTTGTGCACAATCTGAGATCATTTGAACAAACTATTCCATGAATGTGGCCATAAGATTGATCATTTGGCTTGAAAGCCATGAATCTTCACACATGATAGCACATTTTTTAGAACACTTTTTTAAAAGAATTGACGTATTACAAGTTTATTATTTTTCCTGGTAACTTGGTCACATATAATGACACAATGCGAAGGTTTTCCAATTTTTTTATTTTTTTTGTGAATTTTTTATGCCAGTTTCAAAATGCGGTCAAAACAACGGGCATGACCGTTCTTAGCTAGTGGTTGAATCTTGGCATACTTTTGGTGTTTCTCTGATTAAATAGATACTTATGTACATAGAAATGATTTTTGGAAAAAATAAAGAGCAAACTATGAGGCAGCTGCGGTTCAAATTTGACCCGCTTCCTCCTGAATCGGTGAAAATTTGTCTTTTTCACGAGAGGTGGATAAAAGCTTTTGAAACCCAACCATATGATCAATTGTGCATTAAATATGGCCTAATATTTTAGAAAATTGATTTGGTCCAATTTTGCAACAAATATTTGGTAGGCCCTTCACAAAAAAACTTATTTTAGGCACTCGAAAAATGGAAAATGAATTTTTCGTGCAACGAAAATGAAAAATTCCTTAGGCAACATTGTTTTTCATTCAAGATACAAACTTGTGCATAATGTGAGACCATTTTTTTGATCTTTTTTCATGTGTAAAAGTAGAAGAAAAACAAAAGGAAACACACAATTATATGTGCTCTATTCTCATTGGTGGGTTTAGTTGTCACACGGATCGATGACATGGGGCCCATCCATTCGTCCAACTCTCCACCTCTCCATCCAGCCATCCATCCGCAGCCCAAACCCAAACCCGCACCCGCACTCCTCCTCCCTGAGCTCCTCGCCGCCGCCACCTCCTCCCAGATCTCCCTCTCCCCGACCCAGACCTCCCTCTCTCTGCCATCCCAACCCCGCCGCCGGCCTCCCCCCATCCCCGCCGCCGCCGATCTCCTCATCGCCCCTAGCGCCGGCCATCCTCCCTTCCACCACCCCTCCTGTCCGAGTGCCCCCTCGTGACCAAATCTCGCGAGCCAATTCCCATCCCCTCCCTGCACCCCCACGCGCGCGATCCAGGCGGAGATGGACGCCGCCGCCGCCGTCGCCCCCCATCCCCACTGTCGACGGCCACCACCTCCTCTCCTCGAGGCCCAGTTCGAGCAGGCGAGGAGGATTGGCGGCCTTGGCCACACCGATCTGGCAGACACAGCCTCGATCCGGAGGGAGGGATTTGCCAGCCATGGTGATGGGGGTCGCCTCCCTTGATACGTCTCCAACGTATCTATAATTTATGAAGTATTCATGCTATTATATTATTTTTGGGACTAACCTATTAACCCAGAGCCCAGTGCCAGTTTCTGTTTTTTCCCTTGTTTCAGTGTTTCGCAGAAAAGGAATATCAAACGGATTCCAAACGGAATGAAACCTTCGGGAGAGTTATTTTTGGAACGGAAGCAATCCAGAAGACTTGGAGTGTACGTAAGGGAAGCAACGAGGAAGGCACGAGGCAGGGGGCGCGCCCACCCCCCCTGGGCGCGCCCTCCACCCTCGTGGGCCCCTCGTGGCTTCCCTGACCGACTTCTTTCGCCTATATATATCCATATACCCTAAAACCATTGGGGAGCATAATAGATCGGGAGTTCCGCCGCCGCAAGCCTCTGTAGCCACCAAAAACCAATCGGGACCCTGTTCCGGCACCTTACCGGAGGGGGGATCCCTCACCGGTGGCCATCTTCATCATCCCGGCGCTCTCCATGACGAGGAGGGAGTAGTTCACCCTCGGGGCTGAGGGTATGTACCAGTAGCTATGTGTTTGATCTCTCTCTCTCTCTCGTGTTCTTGAGGTGATACGATCTTGATGTATCACGAGCTTTGCTATTATAGTTGGATCTTATGATGTTTTTCACCCTCTACTCTCTTGTAATGGATTGAGTCCCTTTGAAGTTATCTTATCGGATTGAGTCTTTAAGGATTTGAGAACACTTGATGTATGTCTTGCATGTGCTAACTATCTATGGTGACAATGGGATATTCACATGATCTACTTGATGTATGTTTTGGTGATCAACTTGCGCGTTCAGTGACCTTGTGAACTTATGCATAGGGGTTGGCACACGTTTTCGTCTTGACTCTCCGGTAGAAACTTTGGGGCACTCTTTGAAGTTCTTTGTGTTGGTTGAATAGATGAATCTGAGATTGTGTGATGCATATCGTATAATCATACCCACGGATACTTGAGGTGACATTGGAGTATCTAGGTGACATTAGGGTTTTGGTTGATTTGTGTCTTAAGGTGTTATTCTAGTATGAACTCTATGATAGATCGAACGGAAAGAATAGCTTCGTGTTATTTTACTACGGACTCTTGAATAGATCGATCAGAAAGAATAACTTTGAGGTGGTTTCGTACCCTACAATAATCTCTTCGTTTGTTCTCCGCTATTAGTGACTTTGGAGTGACTCTTTGTTGCATGTTGAGGGATAGTTATATGATCTAATTATGTTATGATTGTTGAGAGAACTTGCACTAGTGAAAGTATGAACCCTAGGCCTTGTTTCCTAGCATTGCAATACCATTTACGCTCACTTTTATCATTAGTTACCTTGCTGTTTTTATATTTTCAGATTACAAAAACTATATCTATCATCCATATTGCACTTGTATCACCATCTCTTTGCCGAACTAGTGCACCTATACAATTTGCCATTGTATTGGGTGTGTTGGGGACACAAGAGACTCTTTGTTATTTGGTTGCAGGGTTGCTTGAGAGAGACCATCTTCATCCTACACCTCCCACGGATTGATAAACCTTAGGTCATCCACTTGAGGGAAACTTGCTACTCTCCTACAAACCTCTGCACTTGGAGGCCCAACAACGTCTACAAGAAGAAGGTTGCGTATTAGACATCATCCCTCCTCCCTCCCCTCGTCGGAGCTCACCGGCGGGGCCCTGGGCTGGTGCGGCTCCCGTGAACAGAAGCCGGTCGCAGCATCGCACAACAGCAATCCCATCGCCCCAGACCGACGCACGGCGACCTCAGCAACTCCGGCCAGGATGGTCGCGGTCAGGGTGTGCCCCTCTTACTCGTACACACGGTTATCACGGGGATTAGTTCTCGTCGTGTGGTCTGAACTGCCCATTTGGCGCTCGCGCTCGTGCAGTTCCACCAGTACCAGGTGGTCGGGAGGGGCCTGCCGACGCCGACTGAGGAGCATCCTAGGATCTAACGCATGAAGCTCTGGGCCACGAGCGAGATCCGCGCCAAGGCCAAGTTCTGGCGAGGACATGATTCAAATTCGGAAGCCTCTCGAGAATGCGTGAAGAAGAGCAACGGCCAGATCCTCGCCTTCAACGAGGTGACACTACTGGAATCCACTTCTTTGCCGTATGCCACTTCTTTGCCGTCAGCTAGCTGACGGCAAAGAGCTTCTTTGCCATCAGTTTCTCCAAAGCAGACGGCAAAGAAATAGCT